>NC_133657.1:59988077-60288077 GCF_009905375.1 Apium graveolens
ATTTCCTTACTTGAAATGTATTTTATCTCTAGAGTAATTGTTTCTTATTCTATAAGTTGTTTATCTTTCTTGGGAGAAAGTTGTGAACCCGAGGTAAGCTACTTAGGGTTCTGTTGATCTCCTTACAAATCAGATTCTTTCCTTTCTATTTGTGAATTTCTTATTTGAATATTGTTTCTTTCCTCGTTGATTTGTCGGGTGATTGGGGCAAATAATGCATATGAATTGACCATTTGTCTATGTGACAAAAGGGTCTGGTGGGACGCCACCGAATTATGTGTTGTGACCGTATGGTACTAAGACTGGCCATCTTATGTACTTGTATGGTTGCTCTCAGTCATACCTAAGTTTTCCTCTTTTGTCCTCCCCGTATCATTGATTCTTTGACTTTGAAATTTCATTTGAAGTCCCGAGGCAGTGGATTGTCAGTAGCTTTTGTGATTAGACAGTCCTTGTCATCGAAAGTAGTTGAGAGTTGACTGTCTGGAAGAAATATAAGATGTACATTGGATTGCTAGCTATCCCAGAAATGATAATAGTAGAGAGGATTTATGATTCGATATTGAAGGTTGCGGTTTTAGAAAAGTTAAACCGTGGAAGATGGGTCAATTGTAAGAGATAAGAAGTCGCCTTGGGAAGAATGGTTGATTGAACCTCAGGCTGGTGCGTTAGCCAAGTCTATGAATCTTAAAATTAATTTGACTTACTGAGTTTACCTTTTTTGGGTGGTGCCTAGGATAGCCCGTCTAGCTTTGCGGTATATGGAATTTGTTAATGTTGTATTTTATTGGTGCAAAAAGGTTGCTCGGTTGTTGTTGTATTGAGAAAGCATACCATAATGTTTAGTACCTCTATATTCCAGTTTTCTGCGCTGTTGTTGATTCTGCTACTGTTATCGTTGTTATTGTTGCTAGTGTTGTTGATCTAGATATCTTTTATAAATGGAACCTAAGAATTGGGACATGGGTGCTTTAATTGGGCACCATTTTCCTGACACAGGTGCACAGTTTGAACGGTGATATTTTGTTATACATTCTCATTATGTTTTGAATAAATTCCCTGTTATATTTCAGGAAAATGCCACCCAAGAAAGCTATCCAGTCTAAAGAAAATAGTAGTAGTTTGGCGGAGGTTCCAGTTATAAATGAAATTCTAGATTTGTTGTGCCAGCAACAGCAACAACAGTTGCAGTTAATCCAACAGATTCAATAGCAACAACATCAACAAGGAAAGCTAAACCAAATTACTAGTTTTAAATCCTTTCAGTCTGTTAAGCCCCCAGAGTTCAAAGGCGAAGTGGATCCTGTTGTTGCCATAAATTGGCTGAAGGAAATGAACAAGGCATTTACCCTCACACAAGTAAATGATGATCTTAAGACTGATTATGCAAGTTACTTTCTTAAGAATGAAGCAAATTATTGGTGGGAATCCACTCGAGTGTTGGAAGGAGAAGGCCCTGTTTCTTGGGCAAGATTTACAGAATTATTCTTGAAAAAGTATTTTCCCGATGGTTTAAGGAGTCAGTTGGAAGTCGAGTTTCTAGAGCTGAAACAAGGTAGAAGAAGTGTGCTGGAGTATGAGGCCAAGTTTACAGAATTGGCCCGATTAGTTCCCGAGTATGTAAGTACGGAGATTCAGAAAGCAAGGAGGTTTCAGCAAGGGTTGAAGCCTGAGATTCGCAGAGGAGTTGTGGCATTGCAACTCAAGACATACTCCTCTATGGTTCAGGCCGCCCTGGTAATGGAAAGTGACCAGAAGTTGGCTGTTAAGGAAGAAAATGATAAGAAAAGGAAGTCGGAAGGTGTTAAGGACAAGGTAGACCAAGGAGAATCTAGTCAGGAATTTGAGAATCGGTTTAACCGAAACAGGAGTAAAAAATTCCGGAGACAGAGTTTATTTCTGGCTAGGACTAATGCTATTTCACTTGCTTCCACTCCAGCTCAGTCAGCCAAGTCAACAGCGGATTATAAGTCCTGTGACAGGAGACACAGTGGTTCGTGTAAAAAGAATGTGCAATGTTTTAAGTGTGGACATAAGGGTCATTATGCCTCGGAATGTAATCCAGAAAATCCAGGAGTTACGTGTTATAACTGTGCAAAAGTTGGGCATCTTGCAAGGAGTTGTAGAACGGTTACTCAAGATACTATATCCCAAGGGCCAACATCCAGCACAGCTAGAGGCAGAACTTCTAAAAAGACAAAGAGATCGAGCATTTAGAACTTGGACGTAGTTGCACCTGATTTGCCACCCTTCGAGTTAAGAAGAGTTCGATGTGATTTTAGGATCGGATTGGTTGTCCTGTAGTAAGGTAAGGAGCGGTTTTTAGAAGAAGTGAAGTATAAAGTGTACAGAAGCCAATAGTAAGGTAAATGTCTGGATACAGAAGCAATATAAGGAATTCTTCCAATCATGCAAGAAAAGAAGTGATAAGCTAAGGACATAAAGTAAGTCCACCATCTGTAAAGATACGAAAAAGAGAATACTTAAGGTGGAGAAATTTGGAGTAATAAATGAATGTCTTGGAATCTCTGAAAGTCGGTGGAACGAAATAATTAGTGCGATAATTGTGAAAGTGATTGAAAGGGAAGTGAGTGTAATAGATAGAGACCCTGAAATGCACCAGTGATGTTGCTGGAAAGAGGAATGAAATTATGAGATTGTGTACTAATTATTAGGAGTTTAACAAAATGATGAATAAGAATAAGTAACTTCTATAAAGAATTGATTACTTATGTGATTTAATTCAAGGAGTGTGTAAATTCTACGGGGTTGATGTAAGATACAACCTGAGGATATGTCAGAGGTTGCGATCCGAATGAGTTATGAGCATTGTAATCTCTGGTGATATTATGTGAAGTAATAAGTGCGTCAGTTATCTATAAGTAATCAAGGAACATGGTGTATAAGGAGTACTTGGATAAGTAAATTGTATTTATTGTTAATATCCTCGGCTATCTAAGGATTAAGAAGGTCTGTGTAGAACGCCCTAGGATTTTCCTACGAAGATTAGAAGGAAAGAAGTTATACCCTAAGTTTAAAGTATGAATTTTGGTTGAAAATAATAAAAGATTTTGAGTATTTCACTAACAACCATCTAAGCAAAGCCCGTGTAGTAGTTTATGCCTCGTGCAGAGAAAAATGATTAAATGTGGTTAAGATTGCCAAGGAACCAGTAAAGGAATTGGAAACCGTGGGAATTGAATTTGAGTATCTGAAGGTGATTAGAATTTAGTATATAAGATTATTTCCCAGTCTTAACTGATAGAAATGAGTAAGAAGCGATCGGATGTTGGAAATTAAATTGAAAATCAGTATTACCTATCACCCTTTGACAGAGGGTCAAAGTGAGAAGATGATTCGGACAACATAAGACATGTGGAGAATATATATATATGATGGGTTTAAAAAGTGAACTGCGATAATCACCTACCATGAATTGAGTTTTCTATGATAATAGTTACCCTATTAGTAAGAGAATACTACTTTGCGAAGTATTGTGTGGACATAAGCGTGAGTCCTCCCTCTATTGAGAGAAAGTGGGAGTAGAGATATTGTTAAGTCCTGGATTAACTTTGTACATCAAGAGTGTGGTTTTGCACTCGGGAAAGAGTTGAAACAACTCGGGATATACCAAAAGAGAAAGCAGATTTGCATCGAAAGAATATGAATATATAGAATTAGGATCGTGGTACAGGCAAAAGTTTCATCTTGAAAGAAATTGGTTAAATATAAGGGACAAGTAGAGTACTAAATGTATTGAACCGTTCAAGGTATAAAGAAATATAGGTAAAGTTGTTTATGAGTTGGTATTACCGCCGCAGTTGCAGTATATATATAAATAATAATACATGTCAATTTTAAGGCGATATGTATCTGATTCGAACCAAGTCACTGATCGGGAGCCAAGGGGCTCTCATCCGAATTTGTGTTGCGTGGAATGATCGATTTGAATTCTAGTTCGTTAAAAGCGAATCCCTAGGAATGAGTTTATGTCTATATTGAGTATGGTTTGAATAGACCCTTGAATAGAAGAGCCTATTTAAGAGTTAGAGTCAGATATGTTTGACAAATATCCTCACTTGTTTAATTAGATCAGATTCTAAGGACAGAATCTTTTTAAGGGGGGAAGGATATAACGACTCGTGTATTTCTGTATTATTTAAATACGTAATTATGGAATTATTAAATAAATAATATATGTGTATAACTTCTGTCAGCTATGTGTTATTTTACTTTTATATATGTGTGTGAATTATGGTGTCCAGGGTGGTTCGTGTAATTAATTATGGAATTGTATTGAATTGTTTCCACTTTCAAAAGTGGATTTAATACAAGTTTATTTGTGTAAATATGTGGACTGTCTCTAAAATTATTTTTATGACTTTATAATTTCAATAATTATTTTTGGGACTTTATAAAATTGAGAAATCAATATTTCATTAATTATTTATTTTTAAATGATTTTCTGAGTGTGTTTAATAGTAAAATCCATATTTAATTATGGAAATCTTCAAAAATTATGAAACTTATATTTTATTAAGTTCATATTATTCCGAGAATTTTAAAATTATTTTGGGAATTTTTGAGATTAATTTCACCTGCACGTTGATTCGTTTATTTGTTAAAAGCGGGTATAAAACGCACCTTAGAAAGTGTTTTTAAATTCCCAGATTTATGTTTTTGTAAACTCCGGGATATTTACAATATTTTAAAACTATTTTCGTAACTTTTGGGCATTATTTTATGTGCACCTCAACCCGATAATCTCGAATTTCAGGGCAACAAATGGTCTTTAAATCTTCATAATTTTCCTAAAAGCAACGTGGCAGATAATTGTGAATTAGAAAGCTACGTGTTGAATTTTTATACAATTCAGTATAACACAAACAAAACACACATATACAAACCCACCCCCTTCTGATAAGCATTTTCGGCCTCCTTTTTATCAATATACTCCTCTCCTTCGTCCCTGTTTTTTTTGCCCCGTCGTCGCCCTTTATCTAGTTGTTTCCGATGAAACTCCGGTATGGTCCTATGTCAGTATATACATGTGTTTGTTATATGTATTCTGCTTTGCACTGTGCTGCCATTTTCTTTATTTCCGATTGCCGCTGCCGCCTTCCCTCGCTTTTCCGGCGAGGAGATTGTTGTGGCGCGTGGCATCTTGCTCGAGCATATGTTACGTATGTATGTTCGTTGTGTGTATATTTTAGTCGAGCTTGTTATGGTTCTTTTTCTATCTTCTGGGTTGTTGTCGGTTTTCCGGCGAGGTGGCCTGTTTTTTGTGTGTGCGTGCTTAACACGCGTGTGTGGCGTGTGTGTATCGTGCAGTGTTGTGTGTGTATTGAATTGTTGTTGGTTGTGCTAATTCGATTAATTCTGAAATTAACTGTTATTTTTCTGCAGGATGAATTTGATCAAGGTTTTGTGAAATAATTTATTCGCACGGAAATAACTATTTTAATTTGTGGAATTCACGTTAGGAATCCGAATTTAATCGGATACCCGCGGATTTTACCGCCGTCCGCGATGAATTTCGACGAGCGGACGGTGGACGGTGATGATATAATACTGAGTCCTAATATTATAAATAAATAAATATAAAATACGAATAATTAATTATTTGAAAAGTTGTATCATTAATTGAATTGTGATGGTGGTTGTTGGATTGTGTGATTGGTTGTGAATTGACGTCGAGTTGTTCGACGGGTAGGCCGATAAACAGGGAAAGTGCTGCCCGAATTTTTGGAAATTAAATTCGAAGATTCGGGACATACCCTGGGATTTTCGGAACGTCGAACGAGTATAAATAAGTATATGTACATATATATTCTGTGTGAAACGTGATTGCATGTTATGGTGAATGTTTTGTTAAAACCCAATAACCCTAATTTCGTAAAAGAACGAGTAAGCGTGTTTTCTGAAAATGAACACCAAACTGATTTTGAGATTGTGAACCCTAAATTGATGCGTGTATTATAATAATATATATAAGTACGAGTCGGGATTTGATATCGAATGGGTAGATGTGTTATTGAGGATATGTCAAGCATACCTAGACGTCTAACGTAGGGTATTTCGACTCTGTAGGTTCTAGTCGAAGGACTCAAGAACTGATATCGAACTAAGATAATCTAGTGATCAGTCGACAAGTGCCTCGAGGATTCCCAAGCGAAGAACCCTCAGAGTCTTGGATACTATCTTGAGATAGATTGCTGCGAAGCAGAAATGTCTTCTAGTGAAACAGTTGTTTTACCATGAGATCCCGAACGTTCGAGTCTATCAAAATCAGTCAGTGATAGTCGTAAAGCTCTGCAAAGCAAGTACCCCTGACCATTCTTTTATGGTTCAGTATATATGAATGAAATGTTGTTTTATTTTTGAACAGGAACATAAACGTTTTAAGTTACGTATCCCCTTTGTTTGAAAATGTTGTTAATTATGTGTTTTCGGGGAAAAGTAACTTCTGAAAACACATATCTCTAAAGTGTGATTAAAAATGGAAAAGAGGTTTTGAATAGTGTGTTGTGACAGAATTGATTTTAATAAGAGATAGGTAAAAGTGATTTTGAAACTGGATAAAACGAATCAGATATTGGATAACGTTGCGTAAGTGGCTAATTCGGTTGCGCGCATTACATAACCGATTAGTCCAGCATAGATAATCAGAGACCTAGCTAGTCTCTGTGGATCCGGTGATTTTGTGTGAAAGCCCGATCAGCTTTCCTAGACATTTTGTGTGATAGCCCGGCCAACTATCCTAGATAATTTGTGTGGAGGCCTGATCAGCCGTCCCTAGATAACATCCAATACTTATCTGATTGTGATTTTTGGTGATTCCAGTAATGGAACAAATGGCTTTGGGTCCCCGTAACGGGACAGATGGTTTTATGGTTCCTGTAATGGAACGGAAGGTTTGAAAATGGAAATAGCATGCTAAAATTGAACTATAGTTTTTATGCACAGCACACAACAGTTAATCTTGTTTTACAGAGCATGCTAGTTTTGATATCCAGTTTATACCTGATTTACATATTTCTGGCAAGTTATAAATTATGTTCGTATAACTTCTTTACTTTAAACTGTTTTACTTGTTATTCATATAGTGGTGCTGCTGAGCAAGCAATTGCTCACCCTTGCAGAATATTTTATATGTATTGCAGATGCCTAGGAGATTCTTGCGCGGTAGTCAGGGCGGAGTTCCAGCTCCTTTTATGTCAGGCTCCTCTGAGGTAGTCGTGCTCAGACCAGACTTGGTCTGTTGAGTTGCTGCGTTAAATTAATGGTCAGGATTGTGTAAGGTAATTTGGGTTGTGTTAGTTAAGTAACCTAAGTCATACTTAAACCTGGAAAAGGTCTTGGTAAAGGGGTCGTGGTTATGGATAATTAGTGATTTGGACTATATTGTGTTCATTATTATTGTTATTTATGACGTCAACTCCTGACCCCGGGGTTGAGGCCGTCACATCAGTTCTCTACCAAGATACGATGTTATATGTTATATATCACATCGATTTTTCTTGATGTAGCGATGTCAAAGTTCTTATTTAACATCATTTGTTAGATATATTTGATAATGTCATGGCTAATGTGATTTATGTTTAGTTTTCAGATCTTACTTAAACAGGATAAATCAGTACTTACTGGAAGTCAGGACTTAAGGATATCAGTACTTATATTATCTGGAGATAATTATCAGAAGATGGATATCAGAACTTAAGTACTGAAGGACGTTCAGATAAGGAAGGCAGCTGGTCAAAGGAAAGAAGATCGAGACAAACATAAGAAGAGATATGCATGAAGATGGAATTCTATGAAGAATAGAATACTTGGAAGAAAAGATATCTGATTGATATATTTTAGGAAGCAGAATTATATTCCATATCAATTAGCGATTATCTTGTAACTGTGTAGTATATAAACACAGACATAGGGTTTACACTATAAGTGTTATCACAATCGAGAAGATTATTCATTGTAACCCTAGCAGCTCTCGTGATATTTGTTCATCACTGAGAGAGGACAGTTCCATACTGTAACAGAGTTTATTGTTTTGAATAAAGTTTGTTTTCTGTTACTTGAGTTATTAAAGTTCGATTTGATTGTGATGTACACTGTATTCACCCCCCCTCTACAGTGTGTGTGACCTAACATCATTTTTCAATGGAACCTTTGTGCATCATAGTGAAAGACATCGGTTTATTTCAATTATTTTAATATAAACTTTTACATTTGACATCGATTTCATTTGCACAAGTCGATGTGTTTTAACATTTTAGACATCGTTTTCATTCCAAAGATTCATAAGCGGAAAGTGATATAAATCATATAAAAGAAGCATTTAAAACAAAAATAATCAAAAAATGATATTGTCATTAATAATGCTAGTAATATAATTATTGTTAACAAAAAAGCATATACATACATACAAAAATTCATTCTATTATCAACACCAGAAAAAGCCCTTGTGTTTCTCCACGAGGATCTTTGTAAAAGAGGACCAATTCTTCAGGTGGAGGCTGAGAAAGATTATGCTTTTCCTGCTCCCTGACGAAAATTGCAAACAATTGCCTTTTAATGATGGGCTCATTACCAAATTTCCATTTAGGTATACTTCCAGAATCATTAGTTAGGTCCTTCTGCAACTGTTGCCAGCCAAAATCTGATGTTCTTGACCGGCCATCAGAAGGAAGATCTCTCAAATCAGGCGAGGCCAAAGGCCCCCTTTCTCCCATTGAAAATGATCTTCATGCTGAACCAGGATGAACAGACAAATTTCCCTGCATACTCGACACTCGAGACTAAAAACGTTAACTAGGTTATTGGTTTTACTTCCATACTGCTACACAAAACATTAAGTCAGACATATTACGGATCCTCTTTGTTAGAGATCAGCCTCCTGCCCCTATTAGGCCAAAGTATAAGGGAATTCTTCGCTAACTTAGTTGCCTCTTCATCTGCAGTTAAAAGGGAAAGAAGAGACCTTAGAATATCTTGGAAGATAGCAAAAGGCGAACTCACCCCAAATTGTCAAATCAAATTATACCGTATAAATTAAGAAATCAAGTACGTAGGAATCACAAGAAACTAAAATCCAAATGGTTCTCCGACCAAAAAAGAGTCAAAAAGGTAAATATATCATGTTAAAAATCATAACAAAGTAAATTACCAAATTTACTTTGTAATTTGGGAATGCATTTAAGTGTTTATATAAATCATGGGAATGCATACAAGTGTTTATATTATGCATATACGTTTATACATATAAATCAATAAAAGGTAAGTGTAAAATTATCATATGCCTATAAAATTACCTACATGCCCCTATTCTAACATAATTTAAAAAATCTATATTATAAGCCGGTCGACCAGATAAAGCCTCTCTTTAGAGCAAATCAGTTTCAGTGACTTGAGTTCAAGGAAGGAACACACAGAGGGAAAAAGGTCAGAAAGACAAGTATTGTATGTTTAGCAATCCTTTGTTCTAATTCATATTTAAAACTCAACATGTTAACCACTATGATCGACGCTCCATCTATCAATTTCGGATCGAATCCTAACTCTTGATACTATGATAAGTAATTCTAAAACTTAGGATGTGAGAGAAAGGCTAAAGATGATCTTGTATACTCCAACGCCCCATCCTAAGTTTTACCTATTTTAATGATCATGTAACTGTTTTAACACTCAAACTTCTCATGCAGCTACATCACATTGTTCTGATCACTTATAACCATATTAAAATGGTCACTGTTGCACCTTCTTGTATCTTCTGTTCTTCTACGCAGAGAGTTTCCAAACTCGCCTCCTCAACTGATGGCTAAAAAAAGATTTTTTGTTATACCCTGCACCTTCTATTATACACTTTATCCGCAAAAATATTCAGTTGGCTACCTTAACATATTTTGATAGATCCACATTCTCTGATTTTTGCCATCCCATTTAGCATCCACATACCTTAATAGATTAAGTACTATCAACTTACGGTTTCAGGCTCTCTCCGAGGAGGAAGGTATCTAATCTGCAGTGTAGACTGGTGGATTCACTGTGTGAAGAGCAGAAGAAAACTGCTAGTAACATTTCAGAATTATTTGGACAAACAAATCATTGTTATTCTTTGCTAGTTATACACACTCACATCCCCACTTTCAAACCCTCGACATCCCATAAAGTAAGCGAAGGAGATACCCTAGGTGTCTTCAGCAACATAATAAACATAGACTATGCAGTGTTAATAGATATAACTATGTCGGGGAGGATAAGACTATGCAATATTAATATATATTACTATACATATTAAACATAGACCACGATACTGCTCTAAAATCTCTTAGTCATTTACAATATCTTCATAACTTTAAACATATGGCAGCCAAGCAAAAGTTCCCTAAACTCATATCATACCTAGAAAACTTATTACCTTTGAGTTCAGTATCTTTGAGACTTTGTCCCTCATAATCCTGATTCAGATTCAGACAGCTGAGTACAAAATACGCTTCTTTTGGTTGCAGCTACAAAGAAATCTAAACAACATGATATCAATAATAAAAATAGCCGCTACTAGATTCAAAATGTGAACTAGCATTGGATTAACAAGGTAAAGAAATTAAGAGGTCACTTACAGCAATGGTAATAACTCCCTATTTGCCGATTTTCATGGCTTTGGCAATAAGTTCCCCAATTTCTCTATTTCCGTTTGTTGATATTGTGCCAACCTTTTAAAAATATGACAAAATTATGAATATTTCAGTCAATGTATAATTGTTCTCTTAGTATTAACTTGTACCACAATATGATAAGTCAACAAACAAATATTAAATACAATAATCCTTGGAGCTAAGAAAACCAAACCTGGGCTATTTCCTCAGATGTGCTAATCATCCGTGCTCGGCTCTTCAAGTTTGTGACAACAGCATCAACAACCATATTAATTCCATGTCTGAGATTCATTGCATTCATTCATGCTGCTACAGATTGCACCCTTTTGAGTATATTGCACGAGTGAGGATTGCTGCACAGGTGGTACTTGTAGACATGTAAAAAGGAGCATTGTACCATTAGCTATACTTACTCAAGACCTAATAATAGTCAGGATTTCAATCAAATAAAATTCTCTCTCAAGGAGCAGTATCTGCTTTAAAAAACCCTAGTCAATGAAATCATAGCATCCCCAGCAACATCATTTGTAGCATTTGCAACCTGCTTCACATGGCTAGTGTGACAGTCTCAATCCCGGGATCAGGAGTTGACGTCACCAAACTCAGTAAACAAAATATAAATAACAAGATTATTATTAAACTATACTAACTTGACCCCAAACCAAGATCCGATCCAGGTTCAAGTATAATTCAGGTTCTCATTATTACAAACTCTTTATTCAACATCTAACACACACTAGCTTTATTCAGCAACTCATCAGACCTCATGGCCTGATACAAACTAACTCAGAGGAGCCGGGTCCAGTAGGGGTGGAAACATGGGTCGGTCTGACTGATCTTCTAGGCATCTGCAAGATATACATAACAGTTTGTAAGGGTGAGCATAATCGCTCAGCAGCACCAACATATGAATAACAAATTAAAAGCAGTAGTGTAACAATAATAGGAAGAGAGCTGTAATCATGATATCAACATTTTATAATGAAAATCAGAGATAACTAGATATCATTAACTAGCATGCTTTGTCAAAACAACATAGTAGTGTGCTGTATAAATACTAGAGTCCAATTTTAGCATGCTAATCACTTTTATAAAACCGTTGTATCAACTACTTATGCTCTTACGTAAATCATAAATATCAATCAGATACGTAGCGGATATGTGAAGATAGCTGATCAGGCTATCAACACCAGACGGCTCTAACTGCCATCCCATTTACATGTTCCGGAACTCAGAGACTAGTTAGGTCTCTGACCTGCTGGACTAATCGGTTTTATAGTGCGCGCAACCGAATTAGCCTCTTACGCCACCTCAATAGGCTACTCTGGCCCCAATGTATCCCATATCTGACCGTTTTATCCAGTTTTCAAAACACTTGTATCTATCTCATTTTAAAAATCATTTATTTAACCAGCACACATATTAAATCCATTTCGCAATCATTTTGTTCAAGATAGGTACCGTTCGAAGTTACTTCTCCCCAAAACAATTTGAAAACAGTGATTTATAACTACGGGGATACGCAACTTAAAACGTTTATGTTCCATTACGAAAGTAAAACATTTAGTTATTCATATGCACTGAACCATAAAAGAATGGTCAGGGGTACTTGCCTTGCAATGCTTTACAAAACCCTAAGTAGCTTTCACGCTGACTTTGATCCTGGAAAAACTCGACTGGGATCTATAATATAGAGTACCCTAATTAGTTATAATGACATGCTTGATATCCTCAAATTCTAACCCCCCAATCCGATAATCTGACTCGTATTATTATTATACCCATAATCACGTAATCACATATCCCGAACATAAATAGGGGTAACACGTAGAACATAATTATGTACATTTACAATATATTATTAGAAAATTTTGGCAGCATCTTATTTGTTTATGAGACTACCCGTCGATTCCAGTCGACGTCAACAACCAACAAATCACAAGTCTCGATATACTACCAATTCCACAATCACACAATTATTATATACAATTCCAATATACGATTTATTTTTATTTATTTATTAAGATTAGGACTCAGATAATGATCATCACGGTCCACCGTTGACTCACCGAAGTTCATCGTCAACGGCGGTAAAATTTACGGGTACCCGATTAATTTTGGGTTTCCATCGTAAATTCTACCAATTATTTTAAAAATCATTTCCAACACGAATAATTAATATCACGAATATTAATCAATAATTCCCTGCAATAAAAGCAATTAAAATTAAAATTTGCAATAATCCAACCCAACAGAACATGAACGGCCCAACAAGGCCCAAACCACCAGCCCAACAGTCAACCCAACTGCAAGGCCCAACAAAGAAACCAAGGCCCGAATGAACAGGCCCAATAGAGAAACCACAGAGCAGTGACCGCAGCACACACGGCCACGCGCCGCCCACACACACACACAACACAGTTATACACAGCACATCACACACAACACCGCACATATGCACACACAGGGCACACACACACACATATATATATATAACAACTGAGCAAAAATCAAACCAAGCCAAACTGAAAAACAGCGGCGGCTCACCGAAAAAACAAGCCGGAAAATGATAGCCGAGAAAAAGAAAGAGCCGAGCAAAACCAGAAGCAATCGAGAGAGAACAGAGAGAGAGTCGAGATACGGCCGAGAGAGACAAAGAGAAGTGATGTTTATCTCCCCCCCCCCTAATTGATTACTCTCCCTCCTGAAATAACCAACGCACGGCACGTGTCCAATTTCGTTGGATACGTGTCGTTTTATTTTTGTTTTAACTGACTGCAAGCCCGACACGTCGTTTTAATCTATTTTTAAGGGTACAATTCGTAAATAAATATTAATCAGAACATCGCCAAAATAGGCTTAAGATGATACAAATATCTCGAAGTTATTTAAATCATAAATTTCGAAATTTTAAAACAATTTTTAAGGTACGCTTTATACCCGTTTTTTAACGAATAACGAAACAACGCGCGGGTAAAACGATTCCCGAAAATTTCCAAAATAATTTTAAAATTCTCAAAATAATACGAACTTGATAAAATATAAGTTTCGTAATTTTTAAAGAATTTCTGAATTAAATATGGATTCTACAAATAAACACACTCAGAAAATTATTTAAAAATAAGTAATTAATGAAATATTGATTTCTCAATTTTATAAAACCCTAAAAATAATTATTGGAATTATAAAATTAGAAAACCAATTTTAAAGACAATCTAAATATTTATGGAATTAAAACTACAATAAAATCACTGGTACAAGTCAAATAAAATCGTATAACTCATTAGTAAATCACACAATTCAATTCCACATATCAACAAATCATAAATAATTAAATAACAATCAACACTGCTGCCAAAACCACTACACACATTTTATTTATTTACTTAAACCTTTATTACACTTCCAAAAAAAAAAGAAAAATACACGAGTCGTTATATCCTTTCCCCCTTAAAAAGATTATGTCCCTAGAATCTGACTCAACTAAACAAATGAGGATATTTATCAAGCATGTCTGACTCTAATTCCCAAGTAGACTCTTCTACTCGAGGATTTCTCCACAAAACTTTTACTATAGGAATGGACTTATTCCTAAGGACTCGTTCCTTACGGGCTAGGATTTGAATCGGTTGTTCCACATAGGACAAATCTGGCTGAAGCCCAAATGGTTCATATTCTATGACTTGATTCGAATTAGGGACATAGGGCTTCAACATAGATACGTGGAACACATTATGAATGTGCTGTCACTGCGGTGGTAACGCTATCTCATAGGCAACCTTTCCTACTTTCTTCAAAACCTCAAAGAGTCCTATAAATCTAGGGCTAAGTTTACCCTTCTGACCAAATCGTACTAACCCTTTCCAAGGTGATACCTTTAGTAACACCAGAGCTTTTATCTCGAAGTCCATATCATTTCTATGTAAATCTGCATACTTTCTCTGTCCATCTTGGGCTGCTTCTAACCTTTTCCTAATTAACACTATGGCATCTCTAGTTTGCTGAACCAACTCAGGACCTAACACTTTCTTTTCTCCTACCTCATCCCAGTACAACGGTGATCTACACTTACGTCCATACAAAGCTTCGTAAGGCGGCATCCCAATACTGGCATGGTAACTATTATTATATGAAAACTCAATCAAAGGTAGGTGCTCATCCCAATTACCTTTAAAATCTAGAACACGGACTCTCAACATATCCTCTATGGTCTAAATCGTTCTCTCACTTTGGCCGTCCGTCTGAGGGTGGTAAGCGGTGCTCATATTCAACTTCGTTCCTAGGCATTCTTGGAATTTAGTCCAGAACCTGGAATTAAATCTCGGGTCTCAGTCTGACACTATAGAAACAGGCACTCCATGTTTGGTAACTATCTCGTCCAAGTATAACTTAACTGGCCTTTCCAACGAATACCTTTCATTGATCGGAAGGAAATGCGCCGACTTAGTCAACCTATCAATGATTACCCAAATAGCATCATAATTCGCTCTCGTCCTTGGCAATCCTACTACAAAATCCATGGCAATCTCTTCCCATTTCCATTGGGGAATCTCCAAATATTTTAACAATCCACTGGGTCATTGATGCTCTGCTTTTACCATTTGACATACATGACACTTACTTACCCAATTGGCAATATCCTTCTTCATTCCTAGCCACCAAAAATTCCTCTTCAAGTCCGGGTACATCTTGGTACTACCAGGGTGGATAGAAAACCTAGAGTTATGCGCTTCCTGCAATACTTCGTTCTTTAATTCCGTTACTTTAGGAATCCAAACTCTGGATGAAAATCTATACAAACCTTGACTATCTTTTTGAGTACACAACTCTTCTCCCGTCAAAGTATCCGACTCATGTTCCATAACTCCTTCTTGACACCTTTTGATCTTTTCTATTAATGCCGGTTGGAAAGTAACTTCATATAATTGCTCCTGACTTTTGCTAGGTACTCGAACCTCAATCTCCATTCTTTCCAAGTCTTGTGCTAATTCCTCCGCAATCTTAACCATATTCAGCCTTTCCTTTCTACTCAAAGCATCAGCAACCACATTGGCTTTACCTGGGTGATAGTTAATTGAACAATCGTAGTCCTTAATCAGCTCCAACCACCTTCTATGTCTCATGTTCAAATATTTCTGCGTGAATACGTACTTCAGGATCTTATGGTCTGTATAAATATCGCATTTCTCTCCATACAAATAGTGACATCATAACTTTAGAGCAAACACTATAGCCGCCAACTCAAGGTCATGAACCGGATATTTCTGCTCGTGAGGCTTTAACTGTCTGGAGGCATAACCAATCACTTTGTCATGCTGCATTAACACACAACCCAATCCTTTCAAAGAAGCATCACTATAGATTACAAAGTTTCCCGTCTTATCTGGCAATGCTAACACTGGAGCCGTCACTAGTCTTCGTCTCAATTCCTGGAAACTCTCTTCACACTTTTCCATCCAAACGAACTTCTCATTCTTCCTGGTCAACTTGGTTAATGGGGATGCAATCTTCGAGAAATCTTTCACAAACCTTCGATAATATCCTGCTAATCCAAGAAAACTTCTTATTTCCGTTGGTGTCTTCGGTTGCTTCCACTTTGATACGGATTCAATCTTTACTAGATCTACTTTGATACCTTCCTTACTCACCACATGTCCAAGAAATTGTACTTCCGTCAGCCAAAACTCACACTTAGAAAACTTCGCATACAATTGCTTTTCTATTAACTTCTGAAGGGCAATTTATAGATGCATTGCGTGATCTACTGGATTCTTCGAATATATGAGGATGTCATCAATAAATATAATAATAAACTTATCCAGATACTCCTTGTATACCCTATTCATCAAATCCATGGAAGCCGCTGGCGCATTCGTCAATCCAAACGACATCACTAGAAACTCGTAATGGCCATACCTTATTCTGAATGCAGTCTTGGGGATATCTTCAGGCTTTATCTTCAGTTGGTGATAGCCAGATCTTAAGTCAATCTTTGAGAAATAACAGGCTCCCTTAAGCTGATCAAACAAATCATCAATTCGTGGCAAAGGATACTTATTCTTTATCGTCAACTTGTTCAGCTCTCTGTAGTCAATACACAATCTCATACTTCCATCCTTTTTCTTCACAAATAGCACTGGAGCACCCCACGGGGAAACACTGGGTCGAATAACTCCCTTATCCAATAATTCCTGAAGTTGCTTAGCCAATTCTTTTATTTCCATTGGGGTCATCCGGTATGGAGCCTTAGAAACTGGTTAAGCTCCGGGTATCAAATCAATGGAAAACTCTATCTCTCGATCAGGTGGCAATCCTGGTAACTCTTCTGGGAAAACGTCAGGGAACTCTCTTACTATAGGGATCTCATCCAAAATAGGGGTCTCTTTCTTCGTATCCACCACATGAGCCAAGTACGCCTCACATCCTTGCCGCAGCAATCTCTTTGCTTGCATCACTGAAAGGAACTTTCTATCTTGTCTCTGTCCTTGGTAGCTGATCCTTTTATTATTTGGGGTGTACATAACAACTCTCTTTTTCTTACAGTCTATATTCTCCTTATACAAATATAACCAATCCATGCCTGATATAACATCAAAGTCTCCCAACTCGAAAGGTATTAAGTCAACAGGGAACATATACCCTGAAATCTCTAGGGAACAACTAGGAAAAAATTGTTTTACATGTACTTTATCTTTATTAGCCACTTCTATGGTCAGAGGTTCATCTAGGTCTTCTAACATTAATTGCATTTTATTCACACAATTCACAGATATAAAGGATTTGGACGCTCCCGAATCAAACAAAATGTTAACAGGTACGGAATTAAGAGTAAGCGTACCTGCAACCACATCGGAGTCATGAACTGGAGACTTCTGGGTCATCTTAAAAGTCCTAGCTCTCGCAGTACTGGTTGCTGGTCCTTGGGACACACTCCTTCCAACATTCCCTTGGGTCACTGACTTGCAATTCCTAGCTATGTGTCCCACTTTGCTGCAGCTAAAGCAAGTAACTCCTTGAATCTCAGACTTACATTCTGTGGAATAGTGACCTTTCTGTCCACACTTAAAACAATTGATGTTCTCTCGGCACTGTCCACTGTGCCTCTTCCCACATGTCTTACACTCAACCACTGGCTTACTCATCCTCGTCGGGGCAGAGTTAACTGAAGTAGTACCGGGTTTAGCCTAGGGAAAATTCTGCCTTTTGAACTTCTTATTCTTATTCTTGCCAAACCAACGCTGGAACTTCCGACTTGCTATTCCTGATTCTGACCTAGCGGGTCCACTTTCAAATTTCCTCTTCTTCTCACCCTCCTCCTTTGCAGCTAACTTCTGATCACTCTCTATCACTAGGGCAGCCTGGACTACCGAAGTATAGGTCTTGAGTTGTAAGGCTACAACTTCACTCCTTATTTCCGGCTTCAACCCTTGTTGAAACCGCTTCGCTCGTTGAACTTCTGAACTTAAATATTCCGGTGCTATACGAGCCAACTCCGTAAACTTCGCTTCATATTCCGTGACACTCCTATCTCCTTGTTTCAATTCCAAAAATTCCATCTCTATTTGACTTTGGAGACAATCCGGAAAGTATTTCTCCAAAAACAACTCTGTAAATCTGGCCCAGGGAACTGGACCTTCTCCTTCTAGGGCTCGCGTAGATTCCCACCAATAATTCGAATTATTCCTTAGAAAATAACTAGCATAATCAGTCTTTAAATCCTCACTCACCTTGGTGAGCGCAAACGCCTTTTCCATCTCCTTTAACCATATCCTGGCAGCAACAGGATCTACTTCTCCTTTAAACTCTTGGGGCTTCACTGCTTGAAAAGACTTAAAACTAACACCCTGATTTTCCCCTCTCATCTCATGCTGCTGTTGGATTTGTAGTTGTTGTTGTTGGATTTGCTATTGTTGTTGTTGTATGAGCTGTTGTTGTTGTTGTTGTTGTTGCAATTGTTGTTGTTGCTGCTGGAATTGTTGTTGCTGTTGGGCCAGCTGTATAGTCTGCTGATACAACAAGTTCATCAAGTCACTCATGGAAGGATCCCCAGCAGATCCGTTATTGGGTTGAGAATTTCTCTTTGGTGGCATCTCCTGAAACATAACAGTCATATATAAGAAAATGGATTGCTCCTGCAGTTTATATTTATGCATCAGGAGAGCGTTGCCACTAAGATAATATTCTCATCCCCATTTTAATTGGATCCTTCCTGAGTGAATGATTATAATCTAAAAATGCCAGCAACAGAAACAACAATAATAATAACAACAATAATAGCAACGCACAATATATATAAACTGAACAATAAGATAAAGCAGCTGAAATACAATAACCAACAGAATCCAACTAGTACAACTGGAAATCCAACTGGAAAGAACCATCCGAATACACACCAAAATTGGCTGTCGTAGCAGCCTCGCCTACTACAAACTATCACAACATAATATACATATACAAAGTAAACAACTACAGAACTCTTAGAAAGCAACTCTGAGCTCTGTATCTCTCTGTTGTGACTCTATCTAGCCACTACCACTGCCACCAATGGAACCTAACTCAAAAACTAGCCAGTTCACTAGGTCCTGATACTGCACAGCTCTGAACTCTGAACTAATGAAACGGTCAACAGATCTAGCCCTCTCTACAGCCATCTGGGTCAATGCTCGCACACGGGCTCGCACCTAAGGGGAAGGGGCAGAAATACCCTGGAATGGTGCAATAGGTACCTGATCCAACTGAGCAGCAAACTCCGGACTCTGATCTCTGATTAAGGAAGTATTCACCGCCCTATGAACATGGTAAGGGATCGGTGAAGAAGTACCACTAGGGGCCACAGGAGGTACTGGAGGTCTCATCATGGAAGAACTGGGACCGCTGCCGGGAGGGAAATCCCCAGCAGACACAGACTTACTTACCCAACGGGGATGAGGACCAGATCCAGGGATGTATCTCGGCACAAAGGTAGGGAGTGGTGGAGAAGGCATAGGGGTCTCCTCGGTAACAGCATCAGGGGGTCTCTCAGACTCTGAGCTATCCGAATCAGAGGGATTCTCCCGAGATGGAGAACTCGAAATCGCAATAAGCCACTGTCAACATAATAAATATTCAGGTTCTCATTATTATAAACTCTTTATTCAACATCTAACACACACTAGCTTTATTCAGCAACTCATCAGACCTCATGGCCTGATACAAACTACCTCAGAGGAGCCGGGTCCAGTAGGGGCGGAAATATGGGTCGGTCTAACTGATCTTCTAGGCATCTGTGAGATATATATAACAGTTTGCAAGGGTGAGCATAATCGCTCAGCACCACCAACATATGAATAACAAATTAAAAGCTGTAGTGTAAAAATAATAGGAATAGAGCTGTAATCATGATATCAACATTTTATAAGGAAAATCAGAGATAACTGGATATCATTAACTAGCATGCTTTGTCAAAACAACATAGTAGTGTGCTGTATAAATATCAGAGTCCAATTTTAGCATGCTAATCACTTTTATAAAACCGTTGTATCAACTACTTATGCTCTTACATAAATCATAAATCTCAATCAGATACGTAGCGGATATGTGAAGACAGATGATCAGGCTATTAACACCAGACGGCTCTAACTGCCATCCCATTTACCTGTTCCGGAACTCAGAGACTAGCTAGGTCTCTGACCTGCTGGACTAATCGGTTTTATAGTGCGCGCAACCGAATTAGCCTCTTACGCCACCTCAATAGGCCTACTCTGGCCCCAATGTATCCCATATCTGACCGTTTTATCCAGTTTTCAAAACACTTGTACCTATCTCATTTTCAAAATCATTTATTTAACCAGTACACATATAAAATCTATTTCGCAATCATTTTGTTCGAGATAGGTACCATTCGAAGTTACTTCTCCCCAAAACAATTTAAAAACAGTGATTTATAACTACGGGGATACGAAACTTAAAACGTTTATGTTCCATTACGAAGGTAAAATATTTAGCTATTCATATGCACTGAACCATAAAAGAATGGTCAGGGGTACTTGCCTTGCAACGCTTTACAAAACCCTAAGTAGCTTTCACGCTGACTTTGATCCTGGGAAAACTTGACTGAGATCTACAATACAGAGTACCCTATTTAGTTATACCGACATGCTTGATATCCTCAAATTCTAACAACCCAATCCGATAATCCGACTCGTATTATTATTATACCCATAATCACGTAATCACATATCCCGAACATAAATAGGGGTAACACGTAGAACATAATTATATACATTTACAATATATATTTAGAAAATTTTGGCAGCATCTTATTTGTTTATAGGACTACCCGTTGATTCCAGTCGACGTCAACAACCAACAAATCACAAGTCTTGATATACTACCAATTCCACAATCACGCAATTATTATATACAATTCCAATATATAATTTTTTTTATTTATTTATTAAGATTAGGACTCTGATAATGATCATCACGGTCCACCGTTGACTCACCGAAGTTCATCGTCAACGGCGGTAAAATTTACGGGTACCCGATTAATTTCGGGTTTCCATCGTAAATTCTACCAATCATTTTCAAAATTATTTCCAACACGAATAATTAATATCACGAATATTAATCAATAATTCCCTGCAATAAAAGGAATTAAAATTAAAATTTACAATAATCCAACCCAACAGAACATGAACGGCCCAACAAGGCCCAAACCACCAGCCCAACAGTCAACCCAACTGCAAGGCCCAACAAAGAAACCAAGGCCCGAATGAACAGGCCCAACAGAGAAACCACAGAGCAGCAACCGCAGCACACATGGCCACGCGCCGCCCACACACACACACAACACAGTTACACACAGCACATCACACACAACACAGCACATATGCACACACAGGGCACACACACACATATATATATATATATATATGTATACCAACTGAGCAAAAATCGAACCAAGCCAAACTGAAAAACAGCGGCGGCTCACCGGAAAAACAAGCCGAAAAAAAAATAGGAAGAGGAACGAAGCCCAGGGAAGCAAAAGGAAGAAAATGATAGCCGATAAAAAGAAAGAGCCGAGCAAAACCAGAAGCAATCGAGAGAGAACAGAGAGAGTCGAGATACAGCCGAGAGAGACAAAGAGAAGTGATGTTTATCTCCCCCCCCCCAATTGATTACTCACCCTCCTGAAATAACCAACGCACGGCACGTGTCCAACTTCGTTGGATACATGTCATTTTATTTTTGTTTTAACTGACTGCAAGCCTGACACGTCGTTTTAATCTATTTTTAAGGGTACAATTCGTAAATAAATATTAATCAGAACATCGCCAAAATAGGCTTAAGATGATACAAATATCATGAAGTTATTTAAATCATAAATTTCAAATTTTAAAACAATTTTTAAGGTACGCTTTATACTTGTTTTTTAACGAATAACGAAACAACACGCGGGTAAAACGATTCCCGAAAATTTCCAAAATAATTTTAAAATTCTCAGAATAATATGAACTTGATAAAATATAAGTTTCGTAATTTTTAAAGAATTTCTGAATTAAATATGGATTTTACAAATAAACACACTCAGGAAATTATTTAAAAATAAGTAAGTAATAAAATATTGATTTCTCAATTTTATAAAATCCTAAATTATTGGAATTATAAAATTAGAAAACCAATTTTAAAGACAATCCAAATATTTATGGAATTAAAACTACAATAAAATCACTGTTACAAGTCAAATAAAATCGTATAACTCATTAGTAAATCACACAATTCAATTCCACATATCAACAAATTATAAATAATTAAATAACAATCAACACTGCTGCCAAAACCAGTACAAACATTTTATTTATTTACTTAAACCTTTATTACACTTCCAAAAAAAAGAAAAATACACGAGTCGTTATAGCTAGCACCAACATTCTTCACTCTATCCTTGAACTCGATACTCTTTGCAACAGTGACACCATCTTTGGTCACTTTAGGAGCCCCATAACTTTGTTCCAAGACCACATTGTGCCCCTATCATAAATTCAGCAAGGAAACTAAAATAAATATTACTATAAAAAAACTCCAAATTATAATATAATTTTGCAAGATCTTTCACAGTACTACATACACAATCCTAAAAACACATACATATCACATAGCTATTCAAAATTATGGGAATCTTTAGCAATGTACACACCTCCAGTTATCGCAATATATATTTACTCATTTCAATCATTAACCATCATCCTTCTATTACATTATAAATCTATGCTCAAATCAAGAAAAAGTAAGAAAGCAAATCACAGATATACAAAATTAAGGGAAATGGAACCTAAAATGAGCTGGGGAAAAAAGACTTAACCGTAATAGTGAACAACTAAACTTGTGCAGAACTCAAAAATACAACTACAGACCATACAAACAACAGAACATTATATACCTTAGTTTTTTATGTGGCATGTTTTCTGATGGCTTTTGCGGCTGATTGTCCTCCTTGAGTTGTACGAGACTATGAGTGTACACATGTGAATCAAACCCATTTGGAATCCCCCAAATGCTGACATTCTTAGCCATTTTCTTCTCAAGGTCATACCACGAAAGTTTTGAGCCATCCTGGTATAATAAACAGGTCTAACAATGCTTTCATATCCAAGTGTACCGCGTTTTTCCTCTGCGGTGAGTGCTTTAGACCAAGAATTTTCATCTGCAGAATCAGTCCTCATCACCCACACATTAATACGACCCTTAAACACACACACACATACACATATATATATATATATATATATTCCACCTATAAAAAAATCTCCAAACCTGTGAACCGAACCCGTAAAAAAATCAAAACATAAAAGTTGAAAATAAATTAGAAGCTTACATATTTTTCACATAGTAATCGAACAGATCCAACACCTTTGAAGGTTATTTACCAAGAATCAGAGCAATTACAAGCTCGATTGTAAAGATTACAAGCTTAATTAGGGGTTTCTACAAATTAGGTTTCTATGATTTGAGATGGGTTTAGGAAATTCGGATTGATAAAAGATTCAGAGACTGAGTTGAGTGAGAGAAGAGAACCGAGAGAGAGAGAGAGAGAGAGAGAGAGAGAGAGAGAGAGAGAGAGAGAGAGAGAGAGAGAGAGAGTAGAGATGAAGTTTGAGATAACAGAGGGAGAGAGAGAGTAGAGATGAAGGGGCGAGAGAGAGAGAGAGAGAGAGAGAGAGAGAGAGAGAGAGAGAGAGAGAGAGAGATGATGATGAAAAGTAGGAAGAGGGAAAAGTAAATTTTTGTTGTGATGGGGGGAACTAAAAATTTTATTAAGGGGGAATTTTTTGGTGTATTAACGGGGGAAAGAAAGAAGCGGGTTTTTTTTAAAAAATGATTATAGACATCGGCTAGTTAAGATAGTGATGTCTTACAACACCTTTAACATCGGTTTTGAAGTGACCGATGTTAAAACTGTTTTTAATATCGGTGACATTTCTAACCGATGTTAAAGGGGTGATGTCGTAGGCACTATTTCTAGTAGTACAAGGTTGAAGAATCGACCTGTGAGTTGGAAAGCGAAATGCGATCTAAGTATCCTCATTTGCTTTCCTAGGCAGATTCTGAGGACGGAATCCTGTTAAGGGGGGATGGATGTAATATCCGAAAAAATTATGTGAATATTATATGTTAAATAGATAAATATTATGTGTTTTATAAGTTTAAAGTGATTATTTCCATGTTATTAAATGACGTAACTGTTATTTGTGTTTTTGTGCGGACCAGAAAATTTTTCGAGTAATTAATAGGTGTTTAAACTGCAATTATATGAATTGATCTGTAATCGGGACTCGTATTTACTTGCTTCTTTATCGAGGTACTCGTTTTATCTCGTTTTATGTGCGTCTGAATGTATATTATGTGTTTTCGGGGTTTTCTACTAATTTAGGGATCGATTCTGTTTTTCAAAAATCAGCGGACCGGGACACCACCAGGATGTCAAAGTCCACAAAATTCACGTTTTTATTTTTATAAAATTTTACGTATTCCAATTACCCAATATTATTATATTTTAAATTATTCGCAATTTTTGGGAAATTTTGATATAATTATATATTTTATCGCTTTTAAAATTATTCCCCGTAATTATTATATTGGGCCCTAATTATTTTAATTAGGGGATAAAAACACCCTTAATTTATTTTGGGGATATAATTTCTGTAAATATAAATAGCTGTACAGTTTTTATTTTTTTCATTAAATTCATTAAAAATTCAGAAATTAAAAAAAGAAAATAAAAAATTCAAGAACAAGTTTGGGGGTGTTCTTGAACCAAACAATCAATCTGCTAATTTCAAGTGATTCTGATTTCCATTTTCAAAGTTCGAGTAACAGAATTAAAGCTCTCACCGAGCTCTTCGTGTTGATATCAGTTTCTGTACCTGAAGGTAATCGAAGCATAAATTCAATTTTTCGTGTTTATGAATTTGAGTTCGAATTTTTGGGATTTCTGGAGGTTATTGATCGTTTTTGATGCTTTTATTAGCTTCACCTTGTACTGTAGAATTGATTCATATGATTATTATGTTCGTTATATTGTTAGTTTATCTAATCGAGTTTTCAAGTTTAACGTCGTTTTTATTTTGATTTTTACGAATCATAAAAGCTATGGGTGTTGATAATGATTGTATGTATAGATTATACGTCTTCGTGGCTGTGTTTTGGTATATAAAAGTTATGATTTGGTTAAAACGATTAAGAACGGAATTTTGCCGAAAAGAGCTTGAGCTCTCGCCGGTTTTAATGGTGATTGGCCGGAGAAATCAAACTAGAACTGATTCCTTGAATTTTACGGTATAATTGGACTGTTATGTTACTGTAGGATTGTTTGGCTGTGATTTTGATCCCCGACGAAGCTGTTTCGAGGATGATCGGAGAACTCGCCGGTGCCGGGAAGAGCTGCCGGATTCTGGGTTCCTTCCCTAGTTTCCGGTAGGGTTCTTACCCGACCCGGTTTGTTCTTGGTTGACCCGTTTTGTTTTCCTTCCCGACCAGATTTCAATCTGAAAAGGCCCAAATCCCTTCCCAAAAATCTGTTTACACATTTTCTGTTTAAATTTAATTCAAAAATCAAATTTTGTTTTAAAAATCATTCCTTTTATTTTTTTTTTAAATCATTTAGTTAATATTTTTAAATCCTAAAAATCATTTACTTAATTATTTTAAATTCCAAAATTATTTTCTTTTATTATTTTCAAAAATCCATATTTGTTTTAATTATTTATAATTTATTTTAATTATTTATTTATAGATTTAATTAATTGGTTAATTCATTTAATCAATTAATTTTATTTATAAATAGTTAAATCAAATATAATTATTTATAATTAATTCAAATAAATCCTAAAAATTATTCTTAAGCTTTTAAAAATTATATTTTGGTATTCAAAAATCAATTAATATTATAAATTGATTTAATTCTATTTATTTCTTATTTTATTCGTAATAAACGAACGTGTACAGACTCGGAAAAACATTACGCTTTCAATTAAAATACTTTTAAGACCTAATTTCTTTTGTATTATAATGTAATTTGATTTGTTAGTCTTTTTGAGTCTGTATCTGATCGGTAAACACTATTATTGACCTGATTTCAATTTTGAACATACTGAAACCAATGTTTTGATAACCTGCTTATGTGTTACATGAAATATATGATTACGTGATATATGAAAGATATGATTACGTGTTACGTGATATACATGCTATCTGTTTACAGTTTTAAAATGCCATGAGTAATTATAAATGATCAGGTAGATGTCAAGACGTATTATTACGTCGATTGAGTTTGGTTCTGTCAATTAAGATAGTCCTTTTGTTTATATAATCAAGTATCAAGGAGTGCAGTCAAGTGTTAGACGGAGATAGTAGCCAGCAGCTATAAACCAGAGTTATAGTAATAAGTTATTAAGCATACTAGGCAATTATCCCTACCTTCACTTATTGTTCAAGTGATATTATTTTAAATTCCACTATGCAAGTATTTATATCTTCATTACCATTCAAGTGATATTGACTCTGAACTCTATTCTTTCAACTTCTATACTATTCTAAGTTCAGAATAGTTAAACATTTTATATTTTTACTACAAATTAATCTATACAGTGGAACGTTGAATTGAGATTAGCGAATAACTAATTGTTCTAGTTATTTCGCCATCGGTTGTTGAAATAGCTCTGGACCATGAGAAATGGGGAGTTATATTGTTAAGGATGTCATTTGATTCGGCTCCTTTGATCAAAATGTTTTATGGATTGGATGAATGCGTAAGTGATCGGGACGGACGGTCCAGCGGGGGGCTATTTCTAAGTGTTATATGAAATATTATGACATAATTTGTGCCACAGGCAGATATATTTCCTTTTTATTTGAGTACTCATGTTTTGGGACATGTTTCTATCAACCATGATCCAGTACTGTCACACGGGCTGATCAGCATATGATAGTACGTCCGTCGGAGTTAGATTCTAATCTTAAAATTATCGTTTATCGATGATAGCTTGTGAAGCTTTTATTATTGATCAAACATCACTGGTTTTATCCTGTTGTTCAGTTATTATCAAAATGTGGTTTATCAATTCAAGCATACACTTTATATTGCTTGATGAGCATTTCTTTCGCTCATACTTGTTTATTATTCTAATCTTTCAGTTAAGCCAGAGCAGGCTTGAATTCCAAGTTTGATCAGAAGTCGAGTGCTTGTAGATAGTTGGTATGTTTTCCAGGTAGACAGTTTGGGATGCTTGAATAGTCTAAAGGTTTATAATAAAATTTGAATAAGTTGTAAAATTAATTAGACTTATGGTTTGTAATAACACTTTGTTTGTATTAGTGCATGTTCCATACTATAACCTGCGATCGATCCAGTTGAATGCAAGGGGTCATATATACTATTTTATTCCGCTGTGTTTATCATATTATGGTTTATTGGTTAGTGACCCCCAAATCTAGACCCCGGGTTTGGAAGGCGTCACAGTCACTCCTCAATCTTTTCACATATTTCTGATCTTCATCCTATTTTTCAATCTTCTTGATGTGTTCAATTATGATGTGTGGAGTTTCATATTTAGAGTGCATAAATTCTACTCATGTATATATTGACTAGTCATCCACCATCACAGGTGTATATTTATTTCTTGAAATTGATAAGACATTAACTGGCCCAAATAAGTCCATGTGAATAAGTTGCGAAGGTGCACTTATGGAATTCACAGGTTTACTCTTGTGACTTGATTTCTTCATTTTTCCTTTTTGACAGGCTTCACAGACTTTATTTTAAGAAAAATCCAGATTTAGCATGTCTCTCACTAACTCCTTTTTTACTAGAGTGTTGATTGCTTTGTAATTCAAGTGAGAGAGCTGTTTATGCCACAGTTTGCTTTCTTCAAATGCCTTGGTGTAGAAGCAACAAAGTTCATCCTTATTTACTTAGTTCAAGTATGCAACAAATAAGCTTCCTTTTCTTACTCCTTTCAAATCAACTTTATTAATCTTTTGTTGATGATTAAACATTCTCCTTTGTCAAATTTGATATTAAATGCTTTATCTGTGAATTGACCGACACTTAGGAGATTTACTTCCAATCCAACAACCAATGCTACATTTTTAATGACAATATTTCCAGAAATCAATTTGCCATATCCCATTTTAAAACCTTTGTTGTTGTCTCCAAAAGTCACTAATGGGCTGACACCATTTCTGCGGAGAGTCTATTTATTGAAATAATATAGGTACCTTAAACATATTATTTATAATATTAGGATCTCATCATCTATTAACCCTAAGGAGGGAAGGAATATAGATGGTATTTTATAATTGCACAAAATATTAAATAAAATTAAATTCATTTTTTAATTAAATTTTCCATAATTTCTAACCAATTCTAATATCATAATCACAAAAATAATCACTTTATCAAAATTATACATAGTAATTTATTAGTTTAGAATATTTACCTTGTAACAGAATTTTAGATCACCGGAGCTCTCAACTCACCGTGGCTCCTTGTTCCCTTTTCTTGCATCAGCTGTGGGATATTGGCCTCGGCACTAGGAGTACTCAACAGACTTCTCCAAAATGCGGTTCTAAGATAATATTTCTAACCTAATAAATACTAAATATAATTTCATAATGTAACCTTTCTGATTTTATGATATTGTGCTTGGCTGAAATTATGGAAAAGAGAAGTGTTTAGTTACGCAAGAGAGAGATATATGAAACTGGAGAATTTTTATAGCAAGTAGCAGATATCTTTCTTTGTTATAATGAGGCTCCTTATATAGAAAACCTCTTCTTTATTGATACAGTTTCTTCATTATTGATACAGTAGACTTCATTATTGATACAGTAGTACACTATTTCATTACTTTTTTCTTGTGGTCTTCCAGCATGCTTTCTTCCTTTATGTCTTTATCTCTGTCAGCCATTGCCTTTTTCTTTTTTGTCTTCTATCATTTCATCATTTCCATTGTCATTTGCCTTTTTCTTTTTTGTCTTCTATCATTTCAGCATTTCCAGCTTGCATTTCCCTTCTTTCTTTGAAATTCTTTTGGGCTTGTAAAGTAGTAATATGTTGGGCCTTTTGTAGTTAAACTACATTGGGCTGTAATATGGTATTATTAATGGGCCTTTTGTAGTAAAATTACATTGGGCTTGTAATGTTTTTACTATTGGAATAGATCAGTACCTTTTTCTCCTTTTATTTTAATAGGGGTATTATTTGTATTATTTGTACTAACACTGATCACTGGTCTCTTTCTTGGACTTGATAAAATGTGATATTGTTCTATGGTTTCTTTTGCATGTGTGTGTTTTAGGTTGATTACTTTGTCATACAGCCTTTCTAGCTCGATAGTATCTTGGGACAAAGCTTCATTGTCATAATATAGAGTAATAATTTCTTCAGCTTGTCCCCCTCGACTTGATCCAATAATATTAGCTTTTCTTGCTCTCAGCATGTCTTCTATCTTGATCTTTAAGGTTATAAGACCAATTGCTCTTTTTGTAGAAATCCATTCTTGGAAATTTTCTATATTACACGGGATAGGTAGTTTCAAATTTGCATTGTCTCCACTTACCGGTATCTTTCCAGTCTTGAATATTTGACATATGACTATAGGTTTTCCCACCAAATCTGTTGAAGCATCAAATATCTGGATTCCATAAATCCCATTTCCCATGGATTCCATGTAGGCTTTTGTAGATTCCACAATTACTGTAGGTAATTTTGAAATGCTATATAATGTGTCATCAACTAATATTTTATCAATAAATCCATAGGTAAATAGTTTTTCTACCACGTCTGGGTTTGCATTTATTTGGCACAAATATCTTGGATATTTACTTGTTTTAATGCCTCGTACTATCTGATCATTTGATTTATAGTCATAATATTTCATAATTTTTTCGTATGTTGTTATGATCTCAAATGAGAATTTGACCCTGGCACTCATGGAAATAGGTGGAGATATTTCATGTGAGTTTGAAGAAGAAGGCATAGTTGTAAGTTTAGATGTAAAAGTTTGTGGTTTGGCAGAGGGTGCAAGTGGGTTTTGTAGAGTTTTCACTGTTTGTTTGTCCTTTATAGCATCTGATAATTGTTTCAGAAGATGTGTATTTTCTTGGACTAAAACATTGATGTCTTTGTCTAACTGGGCGATCGTTTCATATTTTTGGGCTATATCTTCATGATTTTTTGTAATAATTTTTGTAACATCACTGATATACACATCAAAGTTGTTAGTCATCATACTTGTACCTGCTAAGAAAATCAGCTAGAACATTTTTAGTACCAGATATGTTTTTAACAACAAAATCATAACAACAGAAAAATGACTGCCATTTTCTTCTTCTATTTAGTTCTGGTAACAAATCTATTTTGTTTGTAATAAAAGCCTTTACTTGAGTATTGTCTGTTCTAACTATAAACTTTACTGGTAATAAATGATAATGAAATTTTTTGATTCCAAATTTTACTGCCAATAATTCTTTTTCATTTATATGGTAGTTTAGTTCATTTGGTTTCCACGTTCCTCCTGCATAACCACATATAAGGGGTTTTTCATTGTCAATATCATTATTTTCGTAAGCAATAAGAACAGCTCCCCATCCTATATCACTAGCATCAGTATAAAGTTCTAATTTATCTGTTTCTATTGGTATCCTATATTTTGGTAAATTACTGACTTTTTCTTTAAGAGTTTTAACAGCTTTATCATGTTCTTCTTTCCACTCAAAAGGTTTATTTTTTGTTAATTCTTGTAAGGGTTTTCTTAATTGTGGTAAATTTTTTATATGATCTGCTGCATAATTAATTATTCCTAAAAATTGTTGGACTTCTTTCTTATTTTCTAGTTTATCTTTAAAATTTTGTCTTTTTGAAACTATATGGTTTTGTAATTTTAATCCATCTTTATCTATTATATATCCTAGATATTCTATTTTATTTTTAAAGACTTCTGATTTCGTTTCAGAAAGTAGTATCCCATGCTGTTTTACGGTTGTTATAAATTATTCTAGGTGTTTTATATGGCATTCTAAAGTGTCACTATATATCAATATATCGTCTACATATACGATGCAAAAATCTATTAATTTTCTAAAAACTTGGTCCATTCTTCTCTGAAATATTTGTGAAGCATTTTTTAATCCAAAGGGTAATACTATCCATTCATAATGTCCTTGCGGTGCACTAAAAGCTGTTATAGGTCTGGATTCTTCGGTCAGCTTAATTTGCCAAAATCCACTTTTACAGACAAATTTACTAAACCATTTTTTATTTCCAAGTCTATTAATAAGATTTTTTTTATATGGTAAGAAATATCCATCAAATATAGTCTTTTTATTTAATTATCTATAATCTATTACCATTCTAGCCTTGCCTCTTTTTTGTTCACTGTGTTTTCTTACTAAAAAAGCTGGACTACTAAATGGACTTTTACTTTCTTGTATTATTTTTAGTTTTAATAATTCATTTATCTGGATTTCAAATTCTTTTTGGTCTGTTGGGCTATATCTAATAGGTTTTGATCTGATTATATCGTTTGGGTTTATTAATTTCACCTCAGCATATATTTTTTCTTTATCCCATAATTGTACTGGATTTTCTCCAAAATTTGATTTTAGTAGACTATGATATTTTTTTGATAATTCTTGTAGATTATTGTTTCTACTTATTATCAAGTTATTTATACTTAATGTGTTTATAGGCATTATTCTTTTTAATATTATCCATTTATTGCAAGGTGTTTGCAAACTTAAAGTATTAGAAGTAACAACTTGTGTTTTAAAATGATCTAAAAAATTATTTTCTAATAATATTGGTTGCTTCATTTTATTTTCTTGATAGATTAAAGGTAATTTAAATATTGTCTTATTTAATATTATCCTCATGTTTTCAGCTATTGTATCTAATTCTTTTCTTTGTTCATTAAATCCTGTTACTTTAGTTCTATGTATTTTAGATTTTTTCCATTTATGCGAGATTAATACTTTCTCTTTTGCCAAGCATAAGTCTGCTCCGCTATCTATAAATATTTTTTATTTTATTAATTTTCCGGGCTTATGTTCAACATAAGCTTCTATGTAAATAGCTACCATTAATCTGAATAACTTTCACTTGAAGAGTTATAAATGAAAGATTCTGATCCACTATCTTTATCAGTTTCACTAACATAAAATTCTTCGTATTCATACCAGTTATTATTATCTTCTTTTATTTGTTCCAGATTCATTATAAACTGTGATGTATTTATATATTTTACCCCCTTTTCTTTTAATTTAGGGCATTTATTTGCATAATGTCCCTTTTCATTACAATTCCAACATTTACATTCACTCAATTTTTCTTTTCCTTTATTGAATGGTTTTCTTCTAAATTTTCTTCTATTCCTAAATCTTTTCCTTGTGCCAGAATTATTTCTGAATTTTCTGAACTTTCTTCTTTTGTATTTGCTATAATATGGATTGTTGTTCCGATTGTAGTTTTGTCTTTTATCAAATCTTTTTATATATTTTTTCTTATATCTCTTACTTGGGTTTTTTCTCCTTTCATCATCACATCCAAATACTAATATTCTTTCAGTAAAACCACATATTTCTCTTAATCCTAGTTTTTTTATCCTTTTTAACTGTTTGTTGAACTCGGTATTCTTCGCATTTTCTCATAAGATATCCTCTTAATACTCTTATTCTTTCTCCTAAAGTGTTTTCTCTTGGTTCTAAATTATTATATTCTTTTGTTATTTCATTATTATATGGCTTTGGAAGATGATCATAATATAGTTGTTGGTAGATTAGGCTTTCTTCGGGTTGAAACCTAGCTTCATAAAAGAATTTAGTAAAGCCTATAGTATATTCAAGTAGTTTATTTATTTTACAACATTTCATATTATTTAAATTCATTATTATTTCTATTTTTCTTTCTACCAATACTTGATCTCTAGCTACTATCCATGGTTCTCCTAAAAATTCTCTTTTCAGTATCATATCAAAGATTTGTAGCATAGATCTCCAATCTCCTACATTACGCATTACTTCTGTTTTTAGTTGGTATGCTATAGATTCTATCCAAAATGCTACTTTTCCTATTAATGTTTTGGATATTAAATCATAAGTATAATCTAAATTATCAGTATGTGTGGAACTCATTAGTGCTATATAAGTTCCTAGATTCCAATCTGTAATCCTTCAACTAATTTCTTGTTCTTCGTAGACATTATCTAAATCTAAGAAATATCCATTAAGGTTAACACCTTGTGACATAGATCCTACAAATTCTTTAAATTCTGCATGATGTCCGATTGGTATATGTTTAGGTATTTTATTACTACTTCTTGTTATTACTTCTAAATTAACATCCGTTAATTCTTCTTCTGGATAGTTATCAACCTTTTCATTTACAGTTTCCATCTCAGTATCTATAGATTCGTTATATTCATCTTGATTGTCACTTTGTGGTTCTTCTTTATGATAGCATTCACATTTTTCATTTTTCTTAAGGCTTGCATTATTTGATTGTTCTCCTTTTCTATTTCGTATTTATCTTCATTCTCATATTCTTCTATAAAATTTATTAATTTTTCATTAGAACTGACACTATTACTTGAAGTATCTGAGTTACTTGTACTTTCAGTAATTTTTTCTTTTTCTTTAATTTTTTGGATTTCTTCTCTTAACATTTCTAAATTTCTTTTGGTTTCTTCTATTTCCTAATGTAACTCTTTTTTCGTTTGTTTTAGTTCTCTTTTAGTTTCTTTCAAATCTTTTTTAATATTTTCATATTTGTTCTTATATTTTTTATACTTGTCAAACCATTCTTCATTAGTGTTTAATTTGAGTTTGCTATTTTCTGCTTTTAATCTTTTCAATTTTTGTTCCTGTTTTTCAAACTTTAATTGTATGTATTCTATTTTTTCCTGTTCTATATCTAAATTTTTTGATTCCTTTTTCATTGGTTCATATTTATATCTTTCTTTTTCTAGTAGTTCTTTCCCATGATTTTTAAGAAATGTTATTACATTCTGTTCTTGTTTGTCCATTAGAATTTTCCTTTTTTATGTAACAAAGATAATCCATCTAATGTTTTATCTACAGATTCTGGTATAACGGGTTTCATTTTACTAATATCTATCATAACAGGTTCTTTAGTTCTCCTCCAAGCATTTATAGCCACAATTTCTGGTGTTTCTGTGATATCTTCTTTTAGCATTTGTTTATTTTTTGGTTTTTCGTCTTCTAGATTATTTAATTTTTCTAATATTATTTTAAATGTTGGTATTTCATATGCATTACATAGATTAGTTAATTCTTCTCTTATTATTTATCTTGTTTGAGTTTGATCCTTTTTAATCTCATTCATTACTAATGTCATATTTTTAATTTTTTCTTTTATTATGATTTCTTCCCATAAAGCTTCTATTTTTTCATTAGCCAGTTTTATTAGCTCATTCCTTCCATCCATTTCTCTTTTCATTAGTTAGATTTATTCATTTTTTCCATCCATTTCCCATATCTATCCATATTTTTTCAGTTTTTGAACTTTCTTTATCTAATTCTCTTATGTCTTTTTCTAATTTTATTTCTTTTTCACTATATTCTAAATATTTTATTTGTGAATACACACCTTCTTTTAGAGCATCTTTTATTTTTTGTAATTTATATTTTTTGTTTTCTATTTTTTTATGTGTATTCATATTTTATTAATAAATCGAATTTTTCCTTGGTCATTTATTTCAATGCCTTTATTATTAATTTTATAATTTATCATTGTTAAAAAGTCACTTCCTAATAATAATTCATTAGAACTTTCATATTCTATAACTCCTATATTTATATTATACTCTAAATCTTGTAGTTTAAATCTTAAATTTACACTTTTAGTAATTATAATTTCTCTCTCATTTTTAGGATAATTATAAGTTTGTGGTTCTATTATGGAGCAGTTATTTTCATCAATTTTACTTATGTGTATTTATTTCAGCTATACAATCTTTTGCTATAATTCCTTCGAATATTATTACTTTAATTTTTAATCTATCAGTTTTCACATCTATTAAATTTATAGTTTTAGGTAAACTATATTGTCTTGACATAATTGGTTGTTCTCTAAAACTTAAATGTCTAAATTCTTTTCTAAAACTTAATCTAGATCCTTCTAATATTGGTTTAATTCTTTGTGTTGGAATTATTTGTCTATTACTAAAGTCTATTGTAAATTCTTCTGGGATTTTTATTTGAGATTCTTCTTTATGTTCAATTTTTTCTAATATATCATTGTATAATTTTGGTACTATTATTCCTAATTCCGTTTGTTTCTTTACATGATGGTTTCCAGTCATAGCATAAACTATTTTTGTTTCTATACTAATTACTTTACTTCCCTTTTACATTTTTATTCCATCTAATTTATAATATAATGTTAAAGATCTTTCTTTATTTTCATCTCTTAATGATATGCTAAAATCAGGTTGTATTATAAATTTTAATTTCTGATATATCAAGTTTCCTTTTACTACTCCTATTAATGAATCTTGTATATTTCCTAATATTCTATCGTCTAGTACATATATCTGTATAGGAGTATCGATATTTTTCTGAAAATATGCTTTTATTGTAAATTATATTTCTCCAAAATAAATATTTTTTAGTTTATTTGCTTCCTTTTATTTTAATTTGGATAGTTCTCTTTTTATCAAACCTTCTGTTATTAAATTTATTTTTGCTTTTCCATTTATCGTATTTATATCTAATATATTTTCATGTTTCTGAGCTATATATCTAACTTCTTTATTTCTTTCAAAATATGATGTTTTGAATATCTTTTTTATTGTTAGTTCTTCTGTTTCACTTTGGATTTTATTATATATATCCGGTTTAAAACTTAAAGTTTGTGATGTTCCTTCTTCGTATTCATCCATTTGATAATATACATCTTATTTTTCACTTAATTTTTCTAATGACATTTTTTCAAACTGTATTATTATCCAGTTATGTTACTTGATAAAATTATTCTTTTAAGTCCTTGTATTCTTAGTTTATTATTTCTAAATGTTATTATCATATTTCCAAGTTGTAGATAACATCTTATTATTTCATCCCTATTTTTTCTTGTCCATTCAATTTTATTTTTTCTTTCTTACAATTTTTCTAGTTCTATTTCTAATTTTTCTTGGTTTTTTATTAATTCTTGTTAGGTCCCAATTTGTTTGTAGAAGGGGGGGGTTGAATACAAACAGTACCAAATAATTGAATTAAATGCGGAATAAAAAATGTGAAACAAAATTCAAGTTAAATAAAAATATTATTAAACTTGAAAGGTGTTACAACAACTGTATCGATTACAAGGAATTAATCTCAAATTAATTATCACAAATTTAGAATAAATTCGACATGAACTTTTTCTATTTTTGCAATAATTAGAATCAAATGCTAAACGCGATTTGAGATTAAGTTCTAGGGATTTTGATCCGCTAGATTGTTACACAAGAACAAGATAAAGATTTCTAGTTGATTGGATTTAACTTTACAATCTAGAAATTGATCTTGAATTAAACAGATGAAAAATGTAATATTTCAAGGCGGCTGCTTTTCTTGTTCTTTGTTCTTCTGTTTGAATGATTGATTATTGAAAGAAGGTCTTCTGCTTCTTTTTAATCAACAAACCAATAGAATTGAATTGGCATGACAATCCTATAGCTGGCAAGACTTTCGGTAGGACAATTGAATGAACTAGCAAGACAATCTGAATGAACTAGCATGACAATCAGAATGAACTAGCATGACAATCAGAATGAACTAGCAAGACAATTATCCTCCTAGAGTAACTTTCGGTATGACAATGGAAATGACTTGGCATGACAATCGGTATGACAATCCTGATTGCCATGCTAGTTCATTTTCAATTGTCTTGCTGATTTAATGCTTGAATTTAATCCAATTAAGCTTCTGAAAATTCCTAAAATTCCTAGAATTAATTCAGAATTAATTAATCAATTAATTCAATTAATAAATAAATTATTCTTCGCAGATATAATTTATTTTCTTAATTAAATTAGATGACTTAATTAATTAATAGAGAATTAATTCTAGTCTTGAGCAGCAACCATTCTTCTGCAAATCTTCTGAAAATCACTGAAAATTATGAATCAATTCCACCACTTCAACGTTGACACTCGATGTACTGTCTGGTTCATGAGTGACTAACTTCCGTGACGTTTCTTCATGTCTTGACTCTGACACTTTGATTTTCTTCAGATTAAATCCTTGTAATTAATGATACTCTGACGAGATCTCTGTCACTTGAATAAATCCACAATCTTGACTTATATCACTGAGGCATGATCAATTTCTTGAACTTCTTCCAGTGAATTAACTCCTCAAGTCTGTAGATGAACATTGTCTCTGAATCCTTTGACAGATATTACTTTGCGAGATCTCTCTGACGGTCGATCCACTATTTACTTATTACATTCTTATTTGAGTTGAGTTGAATCCTCGAATATACAAATAGGTCTATGACATATGACTTACAATCTCCCCCTATTTGTTTGTTAGACAATAACACACAAATACCTAGAGGATAACTCAACTAACAAATAAGAAAAAGATATAAACATACATGCAAAGTAAATAGCAGAAAAGTTCTGGATGAGATTTAACATTTTCCAGATTCCAAGTAGATGTTCCTCTAGACTGAACATATCTTCAAGTAGTTCCATCTTCATTTGTACAACCACATTTCCTGTTGAGAAGCCCATATCTCTTGCTTCTCCCCCTATGAGAATCAACTGATTAAAGAAGATCATCTTCGTTTTACCACCTCTCCCGTACAATAGGATCCGCAGATAAAAACCAATGGTTCTCCTCTAACAGCTTCTTCCCTTATCAGAAAATCACCTTGTGTTTACCACCTCTCCCGTACAATAGGATCCGTAGTTAAAAACAACAATGGTGTGGTGTAGTGTACATTTTTAGGATCTTTTTCTTCCTCCCTGCTATTTCTCCCCCTTAGTTGAGGAATCCTCCAAACTATTACTTAAGCTTTTATCTCCCCCTTAAAGAAGGAATGTATGCCGTCGTCTGAAGGAGTTCTCATATTTCACTTGGTTGGAAAAGAAATAACAAGTAGTTTCTCTTTCTTCCTCACTGTGAGTGTGTGATTGTTTTTTTTAGTGTACCTCACATGTGTTTCACTCTTCTCTCCACTCATGTTTACACTCATTCTCACAAGTGTATCACTCTTCTCTCATAGCTCCATAATCCAGCTGTACCTGCAAGGAAAATCACCTTAGCCATCCTTTAAGGAGGTCACAGGTGGTGCAATGGGAGTTCACAAATCCCCATCCTTGTTAAACTCGTCAGATAAATCTGAGTCATAATCTACAAGTTGCTAGTTTCCCTTTTAGGGTTCCAGATTTGAATTCTGGGAAGGTAAACAATGATCCAAAGAATTTAGCATAAAGATCACAGTTCCCTTCTAATGCCTGTGAAGACATTTCCTTGTGACTCATCAGGTAATATCTGAATCATTGTCAACAAGTTGCCGATCTGCACCTATGTCAGATCCACTATCCGCAGATGCATCCAGGGGATTTAAGCCTGGGGAGGTAGACACTGACCACTGACATATGGCTTTTGGATCAGTATCCTCTCCTAACACCTGTAAAGGCAATTGGTCCACTAACGAACCTTGAACAATCGAATCTGACCTTAAAATGGTCGAAACTCTTGTTTCCGTCAACTCATCCTTTGTGTGTGTAATCCTCTCCTTGTGCATCAAGAATTGTTTATGTTTGAAGTGGTGACACTACATCGGATACCTTGGCCGACAGGCAAAATTCAATAGACTCACCCTGTTGAGAGAATGAATCTAGTAACTGTTTTTGTGCCTTTTCAGCCATTACATCTTTTTGAGAAGATGTATGGGGGCTAGCAGTTGTCTTGGTTTAAATACTACTCATCTATGTAGGAGACAGAGCTACTGGGTTGACTACAGAACCTTCCTTATGTGGTGCACTAGGCACTATCTCCCTCACGCTCATTCATACTACATTTAGTGGTAAGAGAGTGTTGGTTGGTTCTGTTTTTTTGTGTTTGTCTTTACAGTCTGGGATAGACGTTGTGGGTTTTCAACCTCATGACTGTCAATGAAAGAAAGTCATTGGAGACTGAACCTGTAACACAGAATATATGGTAATAGAGAGAAAATGATTTACAATAGTGATTTCAAAAGATTTTACATGAAATAAGAAATCACTAATGTAGAAAGAAGTTTAATTTTTGTTTTTCAATATGAATGAGTTTTTGATAAAACATTGATCACTTAGGGTAAAGTCTAAGTAATTCTCATTCATGTCAAAAGCTTACAAATATCTGCAACGTAATGTTAACAAGATATCATTGACCGATACTTGTCAAGTACTTTAGATACTAATTGTTATGTTGCATAATCAATATATCACTGCACATATAAAACAATATGATTGTGCCTAGTGATAAAATAGTTATAAATATGACGACTCTACTAGTTCATATAAAATTACAACTTCTGTTAGAGTGCCATACCATGTCCTTGACGATTGCTTGAGCAGTATACTAGTTCATACCAACCTGAAGTGAGATTGTGAAGAAAAAATTGCATAGTCCACTAGATCTGCAGCTGCAAAGTCCATGAACTGTGGTGCATTGACTTCCTCTTTTGACTTACCAACCAGGAGTACACTTGTACACATCTTACTAGAGTACAATTCCAAGTGTAATGTGCAGCAGGTGTCTGATATGTCGTAATATTCTCAAGTCTCGTCACTGGTGCTATATGTTAGATACTGCTTCCTGATAATAACCTAGCACAATATACAAAATTACAATGATAACATTCCCAGCTTGCAAACAGCCATATCCCTCAGATAAACCTTTGCTGTTATCTCCAAAGGTAATCAGGGGGCCAGCTTTCTCAATCACATTTGATAGCAGGGCTCTATCTCCGGTCATATATCTTGATGATCCACTGTCAAGAATCCACACTACCGGTTACACCTGTATACTGCCCTGCACTTCAAATGGATTAGACCTTCTTCGGAACCCAAACTTGGTTGGGCCCGGCATACTTGTAGAATTGTCCTTTGTCAGGCAAAACAACATTTTTAATTTTAACGATCTCAACATCCTCAATGACTGAACATTTGACCTTGTAAACAGCCTTAACAAATTTCTGTTTAAGCTTAGGCACAAATGTCTCCTTTCTAGCCTTAGAAGGACTAGCAGTCTTAGACCTATCATGCTTCTTGTTATTCACATGCTGACGAGTAGTACTCTTATCATTAGACACATGCTTACCATTAAAATAAGCATACATCATATTAAAAGCACAAGACATACAATTAGCAACACTACATGCTTTATGAGAGTGATTAACAACAGGTAATTTATGCATGGTAGACATGGCATTATTGTTATCCAACTCATGTGTGTCTGAGTTAGTCTCAGTTGCTTTCACAACTTTGACCGGAACTTTCGACTCACTTGACTTGGAAACAATCTTCTCATTAGCATGATCCTCAGCACGTATTTCTTCTTGAATAACAGAAGAGGTCGCATCAAATGGTTCAGCAATTGATGCTTTATAGAGGGGTTCATCAACACCCTTAAGCACATGTGGTACTTCCCTCCCTTTAGCACAGACATGAGGAGGGGAGTTTATGCCTAATTCTCCAATAGCAGCATTGTAATCATAACCTATTCCAGATGTTTGATTAACAGCTTGCTTACTGTAGAACTCTTTAGCCTTCGAACAAGAATTGAAGTAGGCTCTAACCTTAGTCTCAAGACCGGTGATCTTGTCTTTGAGAATAGTTTCGAGTTTTCTATAACAGTCAACTCTATTCTCTAGAAAAGATACCTGTTCTTTTAATTTGTCTTGATTAATGTGCACAAGTCTTAATTCATTGACCTCTTTCTCAAGGTCTGTGATCTGTAAACTTAACAGTTCATTATCACGACGTGCACAATCTAAGTTACCTCTTAGATGATAAACCATTTCAGCATCAGAAAGTTTTACCTCTATTCTTGACGATGAAGCTTTTCCATCAATAGCCATAAGAGCAAGATTTCCTTCATCTTCATCTTCACTGTCAGTATCATCCCAGCTTCTTCCTTTTGCCAGATAAGCCCTTTCAGAGTTCTTTCTTACTTGCTTTGGCTTTCTACATTCTGTGGCAAAGTGTCCCAACTCATTGCAGTTATAACATCTAATGGTGCTCCGATCAACCATTCTTGTTTTGTACCCACCACTGCTGGTGTTAGAGGATGAAGATCCACCTTTCTGGAATTTGTTGTAGTTGGACTTGTACTTAAGCTTGGGATTCCTCCTGAATCTGACATGGGAGAATCTCTTGACAATTTGGGCCATTGATTCATCTTCCAATTGCTCCAGCTCTTCCAAGGAATAAAAATCATCACTTGATTGATTTGTAGTAGGAGGATCATATTCTGCTACTAACTCATTTTCCTCACCCTTGGAAAACTGTACCATTCTTTCTAACTGTTGAGATTGTTGTTGTTGTTGACCTTCAGCTACAAGTGCAGTAGATGTGCTGACCATTCTATCCTTCCCGTAGACTTCCTTCTGTTGAATCTGCTCCAACTCATAGGTTTTTAACACTCCATAGAGCCTGTCCAAAGAAATCTCACTCAGATCTCTAGCTTCTCTAATGGCAGTGATTCTATGTTCAAGATGAGCTGGCAGTGTTAAAAGGAACTTTTTGTTGACCTCCCTGATTGAATAATACTTTCCATTGATGTTCAGGTTGTTGATCAACGCATTGTACCTCTCAAACACTTCAGTAATTCCTTCTCCTGGATTTGATTTGAAATGTTCATATTCAGAGGTTAGGATTTCCAACTTGTTCTCCCTAACTTCCTCTGTGCCTTCATTAATCACCTCAATAGTTTCCCACATGTGTTTGGAATTTTTACAGTTCATCACATGTCTGTTCATCAAGGGATCAAGGGAATCAATTAATATTAATTGAAGGCTGGCATCCAAGGAGGCTTCTTCCTTCTCAGCAGGAGTAAAATCTTCAGGCTCTTTTGGATAGGTTCTAGCTTCAGTAGTCACCACACCATCTATTATTACCTCCGGTTCAATAACCATCGGAGTTTTTATACCCTTCTTTAACAAGTTTGAATATTTGGGATTTGCAACTTGTAAAAATAATAGCATCTTCTTCTTCCACATGATATAATTCTCTTTATCAAATTGTGGAATTTTAACGGTTCCAACTTTATGTGAAGTCATTATGAATTTTTGAATAAATAAAAATTCAAGGAGTTGAAAAATCACAAAAGTCTAGGATCTTGATTTGTTCGTTAATCAGAAGGCTCTGATACCAATTGTTAGGTCCCAATTTGTTTGTAGAAGGGGGGGGTTGAATACAAACAGTACCAAATAATCGAATTAAATGCGGAATAAAAAATGTGAAACAAAATTCAAGTTAAATAAAAATATTATTAAACTTGAAAGGTGTTACAACAACTGTATCGATTACAAGGAATTAATCTCAAATTAATTATCACAAATTTAGAATAAATTCGACATGAACTTTTTCTATTTTTGCAATAATTAGAATCAAATGCTAAACGCGATTTGAGATTAAGTTCTAGGGATTTTGATCCGCTAGATTGTTACACAAGAACAAGATAAAGATTTCTAGTTGATTGGATTTAACTTTACAATCTAGAAATTGATCTTGAATTAAACAGATGAAAAATGTAATATTTCAAGGCGGCTGCTTTTCTTGTTCTTTGTTCTTCTGTTTGAATGATTGATTATTGAAAGAAGGTCTTCTGCTTCTTTTTAATCAACAAACCAATAGAATTGAATTGGCATGACAATCCTATAGCTGGCAAGACTTTCGGTAGGACAATTGAATGAACTAGCAAGACAATCTGAATGAACTAGCATGACAATCAGAATGAACTAGCATGACAATCAGAATGAACTAGCAAGACAATTATCCTCCTAGAGTAACTTTCGGTATGACAATGGAAATGACTTGGCATGACAATCGGTATGACAATCCTGATTGTCATGCTAGTTCATTTTCAATTGTCTTGCTGATTTAATGCTTGAATTTAATCCAATTAAGCTTCTGAAAATTCCTAAAATTCCTAGAATTAATTCAGAATTAATTAATCAATTAATTCAATTAATAAATAAATTATTCTTCGCAGATATAATTTATTTTCTTAATTAAATTAGATGACTTAATTAATTAATAGAGAATTAATTCTAGTCTTGAGCAGCAACCATTCTTCTGCAAATCTTCTGAAAATCACTGAAAATTATGAATCAATTCCACCACTTCAACGTTGACACTCGATGTACTGTCTGGTTCATGAGTGACTAACTTCCGTGACGTTTCTTCATGTCTTGACTCTGACACTTTGATTTTCTTCAGATTAAATCCTTGTAATTAATGATACTCTGACGAGATCTCTGTCACTTGAATAAATCCACAATCTTGACTTATATCACTGAGGCATGATCAATTTCTTGAACTTCTTCCAGTGAATTAACTCCTCAAGTCTGTAGATGAACATTGTCTCTGAATCCTTTGACAGATATTACTTTGCGAGATCTCTCTGACGGTCGATCCACTATTTACTTATTACATTCTTATTTGAGTTGAGTTGAATCCTCGAATATACAAATAGGTCTATGACATATGACTTACAATTCTTTCATTTTTCTATTATTTCTAGTTATTGCATTTGGATCTATCCAATTCATTTTTTAATTTTTTGTCTTAAATTATTTATTAATTTATATTGTTCAGTTAATACTTCTTTTAAGTCTTTTATTTGAATTTCTAAATTAGTTTCTTTAATAAATTTTTCTCATTTTATTAAAAGATTTTCTTCTTCCAGTCTTCTAATTTTTTCATCTCTTTCTTCCAACATTGTTCGTATCGTAGCTATAATATCTAATTTTTCATTTATTATTTGCATACTTATTTTACAACTTTCAATATGTTGATTTATATCTTTATTAAAAGTAAAGTTTTTATCTGCTATCATTTTAATACTTTCTAACTTATAATCTTCCATAAATCAAATATTTATTTATTTATATAAATATATTATCTGTCTATATAGATTTTTCTTACACAATTGTTTTGTTTCTTTATTTTTCTACTATAAAATAAATTAATAGAGTTGCTATTATTTTAGATTTATAACTTTTATTATTATCTCTTAGTAATTTTGCTGGAGGTCTCATTTAATTTTTATATTTCGTTTCTTACCATTCATATTCGTAATTACTATTCACTTTTTACTATTCCGAACTTTTTTTTAACTTTTCTATTATTTGCTACAGTAAATTACTGTTCATCTTCTCGGCCTATTTTTCTATTTTCCTATTATTGGCTCTGATACCATTTCTGTGGAGAGTCTATTTATTGATATAATATAGGTACCTTAAACATATTATTTATAATATTAGGATCTCATAAATGAAAAAGAATTATTGGCAGTAAAATTTGGAATCAAAAAATTTCATTATCATTTATTACCAGTAAAGTTTATAGTTAGAACAGACATTACTCAAGTAAAGGCTTTTATTACAAACAAAATAGATTTGTTACCGGAACTAAATAGAAGAAGAAAATGGCAGTCATTTTTCTGTTGTTATGATTTTGTTGTTAAAAACATATCTGGTACTAAAAATGTTCTAGCTGATTTTCTTAGCAGGTACAAGTATGACGACTAACAACTTTGATGTGTATATCAGTGATGTTACAAAAATTATTACAAAAAATCATGAAGATAAATCCCAAAAATACGAAACGATTACCCAGTTAGACAAAGACATCAAGATTTTAGTCCAAGAAAATACACATCTTCTGAAACAATTATCAGATGCTATAAAGGACAAACAAACAGTGAAAACTCTACAAAACCCACTTGCACCCTCTACCAAACCACAAACTTTTACATCTAAACTTGCAACTATGCCTTCTTCTTCAAACTCACATGAAATATCTCCACCTATTTCCATGAGTGCCAGGGTCAAATTCTCATCTGAGATCATAACAGCATACGAAAAAATTATGAAATATTATGACTATAAGTCAAATGATCAGATAGTACGAGGCATTAAAACAAGTAAATATCCAAGATATTTGTGCCAAATAAATGCAAACCCAGACGTGGTAGAAAAACTATTTACCTATGGATTTATTGATAACATATTAGTTGATGACACATTATATAGCATTTCAAAATTACCTACAGTAATTGTGGAATCTACAAAAGCCTACATGGAATCCATGGGAAATGGGATTTATGGAATCCAGATATTTGATGCTTCAACAGATTTGGTGGGAAAACCTATAGTCATATGTCAAATATTCAAGACTGGAAAGATACCAGTAAGTGGAGATAATGCAAATTTAAAACTACCTATCCCGTGTAATATAGAAAATTTCCAAGAATGGATTTCTACAAAAAGAGCAATTGGTCTCATAACCTTAAAGATCAAGATACAAGACATGTTGAGAACAAGAAAAGCTAATATTATTGGATCAAGTCGAGGAGGACAAGCTAAAGAAATTATTACTCTATATTATGACAATGAAGCTTTGTCCCAAGATACTATCGAGCTAGAAAGGCTGTATGACAAAGTTATCAACCTAAAACACACACATGCAAAAGAAATCATAGAACAATATCACATTTTAACAAGTCCAAGAAAGAGACCAGTGATCAGTGTTAGTACAAATAATACAAATAATACCCCTATTAAAATAAAAGGAGAAAAAGGTACTGATCCATTCCAATAGTAAAAACATTACAAGCCTAATGTAGTTTTACTACAAAATGCCCATCAATAATACCATATTACAGCCCAATGTAGTTTAACTATAAAAGGCCCAACATATTCCCATTTTAAAACCTTTGTTGTTGTCTCCAAAAGTCACTAATGGGCCAGCCATTTCCACAAACTATGATAGCAGGGCCATATCACCTGTCATATGTCTTGAGCATCCACCGTCTATGATCCATATGAATTTCTTCACTTTTACGTGCACACAATGAGGATTAAGTGTTTTTAGCTACCCAAGCAGTGTTGGGTACTTTCTTCTTGTTAATAGAATGTGCAGAATTAGAATGAGTTGAATCAGAAAGAATGGTGTTCATTGTTTGATTTGCATGTTCCTTTTTGGCTGCAGACTCAATCTTGATTTTCTTAAGGTCTACTCTCATCTTATGACAACTTATCATTACTTTCATGTTGTAAGAAATGCAATCAAACTTATCACAGAAGGAATAGGAATCTCCAGTCTTGGCTTCACCGTACTTGCATGCTCCCAATATTGGCTCACTAATAGCCTTTTTACAAAGGTGAATTAGATGATTTGTAGAGCCACATTTCTGACATTGTTTCTTAGGAGCATCAACAACAAATGCAAAGTTATTGCTCTTGTTTATCCCAATCTTTGCATTTCTGTTTTCTTCTTCTTTCTTGCATCTTCAGTTTTAACTTCCTTGATTGGCTTCTTGGAAGTTTGATCAACCATAGGCTTCTTCTCAGCTCTTGAAGTTGGAGTTGTTTCTGTACATTTCTTTTCATTGTCATCATCAACAATTTCTTGATTTATGATCAACTCTTCTTCACTGAAATTTACTTCCATTGCTTTGAACATAGGTGAACCAACCTTTCTTAGCATAGCTGGTTCATCTTCACTTGCAGTTGCTTTCCCCTTATCACCTTCTGTAACGACTGGGAATTTCGCGACGTAATTAAGTAAATAAAGTATGATTTTGTGGTATATATTATGTGATTAAATGATTTTTATGGTTGATTTTCTTTGTTGTATATTAGTAATTGGAAGCGTAGAAAGATGCGTTCCAATTTAAAAAGTCATTTTCGGGGTTAAGCTGTGTTGTCGGGCCGTCAGGTAGAACGGAACCCGTCTTAAAAAGGGATTAAAGTTTTTAAATTTGAAATATGTGTGTTTATATGAAATGGAATGTTTAAGTAAGTATTACGTTCTAGTGACGTGTTGATAAAGATAATTGTGAAGCATAATTGAAACGCTAAACGTCGGGCCGTCAGGCAGAACGTGGCCCGGTACGCAAAAAGAGGAATAATAATAATAATAAGGGACATTTTATGATCAGATGTGAGTTGTGATATGTAAATATATGTGCTTGCTTGTCTGTATACATGATTACATGATCTGTTGATTTTTAAACGGATTTAAGGAATTTATTTGATTAAAATAAGGATTATTGGACCTTCATACATTTTTATAAAATTACTCGAATAAGGTCGAGGCGTGAAATCTATTTTGTTACCTTCAAAATATTCCTAGAGACTTTCTAAAAATGATAGACAAATTTATTTCGTGATCGTTGCATTTTAAAAATGATTTTATGGAGTTAAAATACTCTTTGCATCATAATCTTGTAAAATCCGTATTTAATCAACCGTTCGCTCAAAAATTATTCCGAAAATATGTTCGGAAAGCTAATTTTGAATCCTATATTTTAAAATAGATATTACTTCCATTTTTATCTTTTATGAGAGAGCTATATAATATTCAAATTCATTTTTGGGAATGAGAATAAAAGAAATGGGAAGTGAAAATCAATTGTGGCACAATTACCATTCTACCCTTGACATCCCATTATATAAACCACCCACCCTTCTCTTTTTCTCCCCTTCTTCCCTCACTTCTCTTTTCTCTCTCTTTTTCCTCCCTCACTCCTGAATTCTCTCTCTCTCTCTCTCTCTCTCTCTCTCTCTCTCTCTCGGCTCTCTCTCCATCTCTCTTCTCTCTCTTACATGCAACCTTAAAACATAGCTTAAATTCAAAGATCTACCAATCAACAATCATTATTTTCAGTCCTCTACTCATTTACACTTTGCATGTAAGTTTCTAAGCAACTTTTTTTAGCTTAATTTCTTTGGTCATATTCAAGAAAATGTAATTTCTTGGTATATGATCATAAAGGAATCTAAACAAGTGGTTTTGTGGTTTTAAGGTTCAAAACTCAAAGAGGAGACCCGTGTTGGGCACTCTTGAGTTCGACCATCACCGGTCGTGATCCAAGGAGAGCCGGTGGGATTTTAGGAGTGTGATATTCTTAGTGAAATGATGTATTCTTGTTAAAGTATAACTTGCATGTTTGATATTTAATGGATTCTTGAGTTTTGATGGTAAATGAAGTTTTATGTTTAGAAAATGGGAAATAAAGTTTATTGCTAAGTGATTTTTGTGTTTAGTTGATTTAAATGGGATGCATGTCATAAGAATCTAGATGCATGTCACTAAAAGTCATTGCATGTCAATGTTGAAAGTTTCTTTTGGTCTTGAACCTTTGTTAGGTTCGAATTTTCTTAAAAATTATGTGGGAAGAATGATTTTTATTGTGTGATAGTATGAATGGTAGCATTAAAATGGTTGCAGGTCATTTGGTTGGTTTTGTGCTAGTGTTTGGTTCGAATTTGTGTAAATAAAAAGGAGAGGAGTAGTTGTTTGCTTAAGGTGTTTAAGGTTTAAGAATCAAAGAGTCTTTTGTCTTGATTAAATGGTTTTAGTTCAAATTTTTACTTCTTAAAAAAGGGATTTTCGATTTTGATTCAAGTTTATAAAGGGTTTTGATTTGAGGATTTAAATTTTTTTCGGTTTTGTTTGAAAAAGGTTTTAAAGGATGGATTTTGGCTTGAACTAAAGATTTTAAATGATCCATATCCTTGCATGTCAATCTATGGTGTTGCATGTGATGTTTCTTCAGAAATTCGAATGGTATAAGTTGAATTTATAGAAAATTAAGATGCGTTATGTGCTTAAAGTGTTGCTTATGTGTTTCCATGATGAATTAGAGTTAGATGCGGATGAAATAAGGATTGCATGTTAAGATATGAGGTTGTATTTGACAAGATTAGAGTCTAAAAGAATCATTGGATCTCTTGTTTGTGTTATGTGATAAAGCCGAATGGCTTATGGTTGTAAAAGTAATTGATTTGAATCCAATATCTTATTAAGTGAATGCATGTGAGATTTGTAAGAATTATGTGGTTTATTTATTGGTTTTGGTTCGAATTAAGTGAAGTAAAAAGGAGGTTTTTAAGTCATCTTGATATGAGATTATGTATTGATACGATAACTAGAGTATAGAGTTTAAAATACAAGGATTAAATGTTATATATCGTATTTGTATCACAATACGTGATCCGAAGTCTATTTGGTTCAAGTATACGAGTTATGGTATAGACATGTTGTGTGATTGTAATTGAGTATATAAATACTCTTAGGGTATTGCGATTAAGGGAAATGTTAAGCGTTCTGGGAACGTCAAGTGGGAATCTAATTAAGGTTTTGGTTTTTGGATTGTAGATTCGGAGCGTGAGGGCATTCAGGCTAGGAAAGGGAAAGGTATACTAGGTGGCAGTAGTTCAACTTCCGTGAAATAGAAAAGCGAATTCATGCAAGTAACTCTACTTACTTGTGTAAATGGTTATAAAGAGGATATTGTCCATGTCATGTAGAGTATTGAACTTTTATAGTAATTTACCCCTGTTATTGATTCTTGAGATACCCTATCATTGTCCTTGTGAAATTGATAAGATTATTGTTCAAACCCTTTGGTAACCTTTTCTTATCCTGATTACTTGTTAACACCATGAACTGTTGTAAACCCTATAAGAACCTTTACGAACCCCTTGTGTAATGATCCTTTACTCCTTTGTTTACCTTATACCCTATTGATCCTTGAAACGGTTTTCATTCCCTAACTTGAGTACCTTATTATCATTTGATCAAGATCCCTAGAATTGAACTTTGCTTATTGATAAGTGGCATTTTATACCACTTAGAACGTCTTAAAATGGCTTAAATTGGTGTCTTGAAATCAAGTATTTTGTGTATTTGATGCATTTTTCTAGTGTTTATGCATTTCAGGGTATTAGTTGCATTTTGGGGGAGGAATCATCAAGAATAAGCCTTGGCATGTGTTCACCATTACGAGAGGAATGGAATGGGCAGATTACGGCGAAGAAACGGAGCAAACCTGGATTTTTTCCAATAGAGGCCTGCGCGCCCGCGCAGCAATGCTGAGCGGCCGCGCAGCAACCTGCGCGCCCGCGCAGTTATGCTGAGCGGCCGCGCAGGGTCGGGGAAAAAGATAAATTATTTTAGACTTCTACTTCTGTTTGGCTTCCAACTTCTATGTAATCTGAGTTTTATGGGACTATTATATAGGTAGATTTGAGACGTTTTCACAGAGAGTATTAAGGGGATTATGTTTTAGATTGTGTTTTACGCAAGAAGCGAAGGAGATAAGGAAGAAGACCGATTTAGCACACCGCAACGAAGAGGAAGCATATTTTCTTGTGATTCTTGTTTCGTTGTAACATTGGATGCTAGTTTTCTTGCTTTGACTTATTTACTATTGTGACGTACTCTGTTTTAATATAATTAGTTTAGTTATTATTTTCTTGTGTTTGTTTATCAGGATTTCATATGAACCCATGATGGCGATAAGTTCTATTATGGGCTAATCGTGATCATGGGATTGCAACGGATTTATTATGGAATTCTTTAGTTAATTGTTTAATACTTTAGTGTGTGATGATTGCTTGATATCTAGTATTGGTTGTGCGTATTCGTCTTATGTGCGTCGCGAACATATAAGATAGGGTGTTAATCTCTTGTGAAGCGACGGTGGATCTTGAGATTTAGAACTTGCCATGCTAGCATAGGTTCATGTACGTTGTGCATGATTAGTGGGTAACTCTAACAGTTTTATTTGCCCTATGTAATCAAAAGGAATAACTTGTGCTTAAATCGTTGTGTTGTCAATTTCTGTAGACATATAGGAACTCAACATAATTGATGACTATTCAACTTTTATCTTAATTGTGGATGTTTGGTAGAATGGTATTAGTACAATGAAAGTTGGCTTTTATCAGTTTCGTGTTATTCGATTAATATCATCACTGTCACATGCTAAAGGTAATAACAATGGCTATAGAAGGAAGTAATAATGAAGTTGTGATCTCATGAGTGTTTTATTATTGATAAATTGAAGTGTTAGTTAAGTGGTTAATTAAGTAGTTAATTATAGTTAATATTTAATCAACAATTTTAAGTGTTATTATCTTAACATTGAGAAGTAATCATACATTGGTGAGTGAGTTTAATTAGACAATAATTTAGTCTGAGTCTCTGAGGGAACGAACTAGAAAGTATTCTATATTACTTGCGAACGCGTATACTTGCGTGAATATTAGTGCGTGTTTTCGCCCTAACAAGTTTTTGGCGCCGCTGCCGGGGACTCGGCGTATTTGTTTAGTTTATGTACTTACCATCATTGGTCATTAGGACTCAGTGATTAGGACGTAGTAGTTATTTATTTTTTCGGTTGTGTTTCAAGTACTTTAGCAAGCGTTTATGCAAACTCGTTCTCGTGCTCGCAAGAGGACTTTTGATACAGTTGAGGAGACAGACGAAGTTCTTGATATTCCTGAGAAAGATTTTGAGGATTCGGATTCAGGAACTGAGCAGAAAGAACCAGTAAACATGGGAGATCGTATTGTTCAAGCTGATCCAGCTCTTATGGATTTTTCTCGGCCTAAAATTGATGACATTCAGTCAAGCATCCTTCATCCGGCTATTCAAGCTAACACCTTTGAAATCAAGCCGGGCACTATTCAGATGGTGCAGAATTCTGTTTCTTTTGGAGGAGCGGCAACTGAAGACCCCAACATGCACATAAGGAATTTTGTCGAGATCTGCAGCACTTTTAAGTATAATGGCATGACTGATGAGGCTATCAAGTTGAGGCTTTTCCCATTCTCACTGAGGGACAAGGCTAAAGACTGGTTACAATCTGAACCAGCTGGGTCCATCACTACGTGGCAAGATCTTGCGCAAAAGTTTCTGGTGAAGTTTTATCCGATGGCAAAGACTGCTGCTATGAGGAGTGCTCTTACTCAGTTTGCGCAGCAACCTACAGAATCTATGTGCGAGGCTTGGGAACGCTACAAGGAAATGTTGAGAAAATGTCCACATCATGGAATGCCGGATTGGATGGTGATCACTGGTTTCTATAATGGTTTGGGGGCCCAATCTCGGCCCATGCTCGATGCAGCAGCTAGAGGCGCCTTATGGGCTAAAAGCTATACTGAGGCGTATAATCTTATAGAGACGATGGCTGCAAATGAGCATCAAAACCCAACTCAGAGGATGACGTCAGGCAAGGTAGCAGGTATTCTGGAAGTTGATGCAGCCACCGCTATTGCAGCCCAGCTCCAAGCGCTATCAATGAAGGTTGATTCTTTGGCTACGTATGGAGTTAATCAAATAGCTATGGTTTGTGAGCTTTGTGCAGGTTCTCATGCTACGGATCAGTGTTCTCTTGTAAACGAATCTGTTCAGTATGTGAATAATTATCAGCGACAACAGCAGCCTGTGCCAGCGACCTATCATCCTAACAACAGAAATCATCCAAATTTCAGTTGGGGGAATAATCAGAATGCTATTCAGCCACCATATCAGCAAGGAGTGAGTAAACAGTTTAACCCACCTGGATTCCAGCAACCTCAGCAGTATGCTATAAGGCAATCATATCCTCAACAGGGAAGTGCAGCTGCACCTTCTAGTGCTGATTTTGAGGAACTTAAGCTGTTGTGCAAGAGTCAAGCGGTTTCTATCAAGACCTTGGAAAATCAAATCGGTCAATTAGCCAATGCAGTGCTCAATCATCAACCTGGCACTCTTCCCAGTGACACGGAAGTACCAGGCAGGAAGGAAGCTAAAGAGCAAGTCAAGGCTATTACCTTAAGGTCTGGAAAAGTAGCTGATGCTGAAAAGGCAAAAGAAGTAGAAGCTGAAATTAGAGGTGAAGAATCTAAGCAAAAGGAGAAAGTGGCGGAACCAAGGAAGACTACTGTTGAACACACTCTGCCTGAGGCTAATACAGGAGAGAAACAGCTCTATCCTCCACCACCTTTTCCTAAGAGATTGCAGCAACAAAAGCTGGATAGACAGTTCGGGAAGTTTCTGGAGGTGTTCAAGAAACTTCACATCAATATACCTTTCGCTGAGGCTCTGGAACAAATGCCTAGTTATGCGAAGTTTATGAAGACTATTCTTTTAAGGAAGGTGAAACTGGATGACCTTGAAACTGTTGCTCTCACGGAAGAATGCAGCGCTGTTCTGCAGCAAAAGTTACCACCAAAACTTAAAGATCCAGGGAGCTTCACCATTCCTTGCACAATTGGCAATCTGACGTTTGACAAGTGCCTTTGTGATTTGGGAGCAAGCATTAATCTGATGCCGTTGTCGATCTTTAAAAAACTGGATCTGCCTGATCCAAAACCCACGTACATGTCACTACAATTGGCTGACCGTTCCATTACTTACCCAAGGGGCATAGTTGAGGATGTGCTCGTCAAGGTGGATAAGCTCTTCTTTCCAGCAGATTTTGTTATTCTGGATTTTGAGGAAGATAAGAAGATTCCCATAATCTTGGGGAGGCCTTTCTTGGCTACTGGCCGTACCTTGATAGATGTGCAAAAAGGTGAACTTACTATGCGGATCCAAGATCAGGATGTGACCTTCAACGTATTCAAGGCAATGAAATTCCCTACAGAAGATGAGGAGTGCTTAAAAGTGGATGTGATTGATTCTGCGGTTACTTCAGAACTCGATCACATGCTAATGTCTGATGCATTGGAAAAGGCCTTAGTGGGGGATTTTGACAGCGATGATGAAGATAGCAACGAGCAATTACAATATCTGAACGCTTCTCCATGGAAGCGAAAGCTGGACATACCATTTGAATCTCTTGGTACTTCTGACCTTAAGAATGCTGAAGGGAAGCTCAAACCATCAATAGAGGAAGCACCTACCTTGGAGCTCAAGCCATTACCTGAACACTTGAGGTATGCTTTTTTAGGTGATTCATCTACGTTACCTGTTATTATTTCATCTGACCTTTCAGGTAGTGAGGAAGACAAGCTCTTAAGGATTTTGAGAGAATTCAAATCGGCTATAGGATGGACCATAGCAGACATCAAGGGGATAAGTCCTTCATATTGTATGCATAAAATTCTGCTAGAGGAAGGTAGTAAGCCAACTGTGGAACAGCAGCGAAGACTGAATCCCATCATGAAGGAGGTGGTGAAGAAAGAAATTCTGAAATGGCTAGATGCAGGCATCATTTATCCTATTTCTGACAGCTCGTGGGTGAGCCCCGTACAATGTGTACCTAAGAAGGGAGGTATCACTGTGGTCGCAAATGAAAAGAATGAGCTCATCCCTACTCGAACAGTTACAGGATGGAGAGTATGCATGGATTATAGAAAATTAAACAAAGCCACAAGGAAGGATCACTTCCCCTTTCCATTTATTGATCAGATGCTTGACAGATTGGCGGGTCATGAGTATTTTTGTCTTCTGGATGGTTATTCCGGGTATAATCAGATTTGTATTGCACCAGAGGATCAGGAAAAGACTACCTTCACTTGTCCATTTGGCACATTTGCTTTTCGCAGAGTTTCGTTTGGGTTATGTGGCGCCCCGGCCACTTTTCAGAGATGTATGATGGCTATATTCTCTGACATGATTGGAAATAACATCGAAGTGTTCATGGATGACTTCTCCGTCTTTGGACACTCATATGATGAATGTTTGAATAATCTGCGCGCCGTACTCAAAAGATGCGTGGAAACTAATTTGGTGCTTAATTGGGAGAAATGTCATTTTATGGTGCGTGAAGGCATTATCCTTGGGCATAAGGTCTCTAGCAAGGGTCTGGAGGTGGACAAGGCCAAGGTGGGAGTCATTGAAAATCTTCCCCCACCTAATTCTGTGAAAGGAATCCGTAGTTTTCTTGGTCATGCGGGTTTTTATCGGCGATTCATCAAGGACTTTTCAAAGATATCTAAGCCGTTGTGCAATTTGCTTGAGAAAGATGTGCCTTTCAAATTTGATGATGAATGTTTGGCAGCATTCGAGACTCTCAAGAAGAGTTTGATCACTGCACCAGTTATTACAGCACCAGATTGGACAGAACCGTTTGAGATGATGTGTGATGCGAGTGATTATGCGGTAGGTGCAGTTCTGGGACAGCGCAAGAAAAATCTCTTCCATGAGGTCTACTATGCGAGTAAGACTTTAAATGGTGCCCAATTGAACTACACCACTACTGAGAAGGAGCTTTTGGCTATAGTCTTTGGCTTTGATAAATTTCGATCTTATCTGCTTGGTACGAAAGTAACAGTATTCACTGATCATGCAGCTATTCGCTATCTGGTTTCTAAGAAGGATTCGAAGCCGAGACTCATTCGTTGGGTGCTTTTACTTCAGGAATTTGAGTTAGAGATCAAAGATAGAAAAGGTACTGAGAATCAAGTAGCTGACCATCTCTCTAGGTTGGAGAATCCCGATTCTACTTCACAAGATAGGACGTTAATCAATGAATCTTTTCCGGATGAGCAGTTGTTTGCAATTCAGGAGGAAGAACCATGGTTTGCAGATATTGTAAACTATCTCGTCAGCAATATAATGCCTCCTAATTTGACATCCACTCAAAAGAAGAAGTTTCTGCATGAGGTGAAGTGGTATATGTGGGATGAACCATATTTGTTTAGACAGGGAGCTGACCAGATCATCAGGAGATGTATCCCGTTCTGTGAGACGGAGGGGATATTACGAGACAGCCATTCCACGGTTTATGGTGGACACTATGGAGGTGAGAAGACGGCAGCTCGTATTCTGCAAGCAGGTTTTTTCTGGCCTACTTTGTTCAAGGATGCTCATCAGTTTATTTTAAGGTGTGATCGTTGCCAAAGAGTGGGAAATTTGTCAAGGAAGGATGAGATGCCATTAAATGTGATGCTTGAAGTCGAGGTCTTTGATGTGTGGGGAATCGATTTCATGGGGCCTTTTATCGCGTCTTGCAATAATCAGTACATCTTGCTGGCAGTCGATTATGTCTCAAAATGGGTCGAAGTTAAAGCTTTACCGACAAATGATGCAAAGGCAGTGCTAAATTTTCTTCATAAGCAAATTTTCACAAGGTTTGGAACACCTCGGGTAATCATAAGTGATGAAGGATCGCATTTTTGCAACCGTAAGTTCACTTCTATGATGCAGCGTTATAATGTGAATCATCGAGTAGCTACTGCCTATCATCCGCAAACAAATGGCCAAGCGGAAGTGTCTAACAGAGAGATAAAGCGTATTCTAGAGAAGGTTGTTCGTCCGTCAAGGAAGGATTGGTCTTTAAAGCTCGATGAAGCTGTTTGGGCTTACAGAACAGCATACAAAACTCCACTTGGGATGTCACCATTTTAGTTGGTGTACGGTAAGGGATGTCATCTACCGGCGGAGCTTGAGCATAAGGCCTACTGGGCATTGAAGAAATTGAACCTGGATTTAGATGCAGCTGGTAAGAAAAGAATGCTTCAGCTTAATGAACTTGATGAATTTCGACTTCAAGCGTACGAGAATAACAAAATGTATAAGGAAAAGGTGAAGAGGTGGCACGATAGGAAGCTACATCCTAAGTTATTTGTGCCAGGGCAACAAGTTCTTTTATTCAACTCTCGGCTCCGACTTTTTCCTGGGAAGTTGAAATCAAGATGGTCTGGACCTTTTATTGTCAAAACTGTGTTTCCACATGGAGCGGTGGAAATTTTTGAGAATGATTCGGACCAAGCATTCAAGGTTAACGGTCAGCGGTTGAAGCACTACTATGGGGACATGGCAAACCGAGAGGTGGTTAGTGCCATTTTGTTGACTACTTGAGAAAGGTACGGAACGTCAAGCTAATGACGAAAAAGAAGTGCTGCGTGGGAGGCAACCCATGAATTGTTGTTACAGGAACCCTTAGAAGTTAATAAACTATCCAAAAACACAAAAAAATTAGAAAACAGGGGCTCAAAAAAAATCCAGAGACCCTCTGCGTGCCCGCGCAGCTATGCTGAGCGGCCGCACAGGGGTCGAGTTCCAGAAAATTTTTTACAGTTCTGAAAAAAAAAAAAAAAAAACAAAAACACAAAAACAGTTTTAGCCCATAAACCCACGAATTGTTCCCACTACCCCATCATTTTATCCCTTAATTCCCAAACCCTAATCTAATCCACACCCTATATATACATACACCTATCCTACATATCTCCCACAAAACTTCCTACACTTAAACCCTCTCACAAATATCAAAAATCAGTTCTTACACACTTTTATTCACGAATCAATGGCACCCAAGAGAGCACGCACTATTGACAGCAGCAGCACAGTTCCTACTGCTGATTCATCGAGGGGTACTGCTGCAAGGCCTCGGTTAACTGACAGAGCTGCGGAGGAGGAGTACACTAGGCTGTTGGGGAAGCCGATTCTGAAGGAGAGGGGGTTTTTACCATCAGGGAGGGATGGTGAGTTGTTGCCCATGATTGCAGAGAAGGGGTGGATAGCTTTTTGTGAGTCACCCGAAGCAGTACCGATGAGCATTGTTCGCGAGTTCTACGTGAAGGCTGATAAGAATGGGTTTTCTGTAGTCCGTGGGCTGACGGTTGATTATCATCCTGCGGCGATTCGCCGTGTGATTGGACAGCGAGAGAGGAAGCCCGAGGAGGAGAACTGGAATGAAAAGACTGCTGAGGATTTTGACTTGGATTTGATTTGTGCGACTCTCTGTCGACCGGGCACAGTTTGGACCCGCAGTCCAGGCAATAATGAGTATCGTCACTTTCCGGCGATCGCCATGAACAGGTATGCCCGTGCATGGAATGCATTTATATGTGCTAATATTTTGCCTTCTTCACATGCACACGAGGTCACAGTTGAGAGAGCACAATTGTTGTGGGGAATTCTGCATGATGAGTACTATGTGGACCTTGGTGAGTTTATCTACCAAGGAATTCTGAAGTTTTTGAGGGGAGCAAAGCATATGAACATTCCTTATGCATCCACGGTTACGAAGCTATGCCGAGCAGTGGGAGTGAACTGGCCGGCTCATGAGCAGTTGCAGTTGCCAGCAGCTCCGATTGATTCTGGCACTCTGAATGGGATGCAGGAGTGGACCGGTGGTGAGCCTGAGGAGCATGGGCTGGGTTATCGTCTTCCAGGAGGGCGTCCAGCACGAGGTGCTACTATGGCTAGGCCAGGGCGTGGTGAGGCTGGTTCTTCGAGAGCTCAGGAGGGTGCTGGGATGGGTGATGCCCAGTATAGGAGGCTTTCACGGTGGATGGATGCCATGTATGAGATGCAGAGCAGGTTTGCTCAGGAGCTCACCCTTGCGTTAGGGACTGCTTTTCGAGGCCTTGGAGCTGATATCCAGTGGCCAGTTTTTGGTGAGGACTCTGCATACCCAACGCCTGATACTCCACCCACTGAGGGTGATGATGATGATGACTCCGAGTAGGTATACCCTGTGTTCCTTTCTACTACTTTTACTGAGGACAGTGAAGATTTTTAGTTTGGGGGTGGCAGTTAAGGAATATTGTGTGTGTATCATTTAGTTGCATATTCATGATAGTTTAGTTCATATAGTTGCATAATTTATGCCATTTAGTTTTTTTTTATGAATGTCATGTAGCTCATGCATTTACCATGATCCCTTTTGCAATGATTTGTCGACTGAATTGTGATATTGATGCGAGTGTAGTGATAGCATTAAAGTGATATTAAGTTGTGTAGGTTGATATGCATGCTAGAAACAATTGTAAGTCCACTAAGTCTTAAAGAATGCGTAAGGGCTAGATTGTTGTTATGATTTGGTTGTTTTCAAGGTCAATCTACTTATTATGCTTAGAATTCGATTATAGGTTCTTAGTGATAAAGACATGAAAAAAGAAAAAAAAATTGGAGAAAAAAATATGGAAGTTGTTGCTAGTTGTGGCTAGGCGTCAAATGGCTAGTAGTCGGCTCGCATATGTTGCGAGTAGTCTAGGGTTGAGCAAGATGGAGCGAAACGCACTTGCTCAGAAGTTATTAAAAAAAAAAATATTGTGCATAATTGATCAAGAGTGGGCTCTTTGGTATTCGAGTTATTAAGTTCTTAGGGGACTTTGTGCCTAGTGACCTAAGGCTTTTAGAGTCTGGGATCCGCTAACCTAACGCTCGTTACATGGATACCATTGTATAAGTCTTTTGTGGACCTCACTCATTGCACGGTCAAATAAGCATTTGAGTTGTAAATAAAAAGCACGATTCCGTAGTAAGCTCCAGAGTTCTTGTAGTGTTGTATATCACTTTGTGCCTAGAATTTTTATTCTTTGTATAATCGTAGGATTGCCTTGAGGATAGTCTAGTCATAGTAATTGGTCTAGTTCCGAAGCATATCTGTTAAGCATTTGCACACACCATGTTTCTAGCTGTATGTCCGTTTGCATGAGTTTATTGATCTTTAGTTGTCTAACTGCATTCGTTGAGATGTGACAATTTGGTTGGTTAATTGTAGTAAGGGGGATCGTTGCATTTTTATATAGATTGCATTCATGCATATTTTTATTTGTTTTTGAGTCTGTGACGCTTGAGGACAAGCATCGATTTAAGTTTGGGGGTGTGATAAGTGGCATTTTATACCACTTAGAACGTCTTAAAATGGCTTAAATTGGTGTCTTGAAATCAAGTATTTTGTGTATTTGATGCGTTTTTCTAGTGTTTATGCATTTCAGGGTATTAGTTGCATTTTGGGGGAGGAATCATCAAGAATAAGCCTTGGCATGTGTTCACCATTGCGAGAGGAATGGAATGGGCAGATTACGGCGAAGAAACGGAGCAAACCTGGATTTTTTCCAATAGAGGCATGCGCGCCCGCGCAGCAATGCTGAGCGGCCGCGCAGCAACCTGCGCGCCCGCGCAGTTATGCTGAGCGGCCGCGCAGGGTCGGGGAAAAAGATAAATTATTTTAGACTTCTACTTCTGTTTGGCTTCCAACTTCTATGTAATCTGAGTTTTATGGGACTATTATATAGGTAGATTTGAGACGTTTTCACAGAGAGTATTAAGGGGATTATGTTTTAGATTGTGTTTTATGCAACAAGCGAAGGAGATAAGGAAGAAGACCGATTTAGCACACCGCAACGAAGAGGAAGCATATTTTCTTGTGATTCTTGTTTCGTTGTAACGTTGGATGCTAGTTTTCTTGCTTTGACTTATTTACTCTTGTGACGTACTCTGTTTTAATATAATTAGTTTAGTTATTATTTTCTTATATTTGTTTATCATGATTTCATATGAACCCATGATGGCGATAAGTTCTATTATGGGCTAATCGTGATCATGGGGTTGCAACGGATTTATTATGGAATTCTTTAGTTAATTGTTTAATACTTTAGTGTGTGATGATTGCTTGATATCTAGTATTGGTTGTGCGTATTCGTCTTATGTGCGTCGCGAACATATAAGATAGGGTGTTAATCTCTTGTGAAGCGATGGTGGATCTTGAGATTTAGAACTTTCCATGCTAGCATAGGTTCATGTACGTTGTGCATGATTAGTGAGTAACTCTAACAGTTTTATTTGCCCTATGTAATCAAAAGGAATAACTTGTGCTTAAATCGTTGTGTTGTCAATTTATGTAGACATATAGGAACTCAACATAATTGATGACTATTCAACTTCTATCTTAATTGTGGATGTTTGGTAGAATGGTATTAGTACAATGAAGGTTGGCTTTTATCAGTTTCGTGTTATTCGATTAATATCATCACTGTCACATGCTAAAGGTAATAACAATGGCTATAGAAGGAAGTAATAATGAAGTTGTGATCTCATGAGTGTTTTATTATTGATAAATTGAAGTGTTAGTTAAGTGGTTAATTAAGTAGTTAATTATAGTTAATATTTAATCAACAATTTTAAGTGTTATTATCTTAACATTGAGAAGTAATCATACATTGGTGAGTGAGTTTAATTAGACAATAATTTAGTCTGAGTCTCTGAGGGAACGAACTAGAAAGTATTCTATATTACTTGCGAACGCGTATACTTGCGTGAATATTAGTGCGTGTTTTCGCCCTAACACTTATCCTTGATTCATTTCCTTATCTTTGAATTCTTGAAATTTGAACTTAAGAATGAGTTTCGACTTGAAAGAGTCCGAATGATTTCATATTCTTGGTAATGATAAAATGAATTTAGTAAAACCTTTCTTTTCCAACACAAGGTTTTCCAAACGAATTCCTGATGGATTGGATTGAGACGTAAAAGACTAGTGGGACTAGTCCAGTCATGTTAAGAGGGTAGCGGGGCTAGTCCAGTTTATGGCTGAAATTATGCCATTGGTACGTTAAAGACCGGATGGAGGTCGGTACAGGCTGATCACCCGTTTAATTATTAATTAAAAGTTAAAGAAGTCCAATCAAGGGTTCCATAACTATTTAAAAAGGAATTGAAATTTCCTATTCAGTAATTGATTCTTTGAAAATGAAAAGGCTTATATTGTTTTGAAAAAAGTTGATTGTGATATTGTGAAGCTTACAACTTGTGAACCCTGATTTTGATTATGTTGATATTATCAATCATATAACTGATTCCCAATGATGAAAAGATTATCGCTTTCCATTTGAAAGATCATTTGTGATCCTGTTAATGATTTGTGATGAATGTCGGCTTTCACCCTATCTTGAGCCTTGTTCCTTGAAAGCCCAAAGCTTTTCTTCGTAACAGCCCAAAAGACAGAAATCTGCCACCTAGAAATGATAAAGTAGAATGCCCTAAGATCAGTATTTGTATATTATGGATTTTTTATCGTAGAACTATTTTATAGTTACTTGTTGAGTTTTATACTCATATTTTTTATCTTAATCTAACCATGGAAGTTAAGCAAGAAGATGGCTAGCCTTAGGCGCACTGCTCATAAGAGCGTACCTGGTGGTCCCTACCATGTTGAGGGCTTCTGGTTTCCAGAGCAGGTAGTACAGGTTTTGAGTGAGCAAGCGCTTAACCGAAAAGTTGTTAAGATACAATGGGTTATCTATCGATTCCAAGTCGGGATCGACTATGTAAATTTGGTTTTATTTTGGGTTGTAAATTATATTTTATGGTTGGTAGTTGTAATCTTGTCTCATATTTTATCCTGTTTGATCCTGTTAGTAGTTAATCAGGGTTTATGCTTATTTAATTCATAGATTAAAGGTGTGTGGGTCCTCATTTCCTAACCCCGAGATTGAGGGCGTCACACCTTCAACTTTTATGTTATTGTTCAATGCATCATAATCCAAGCCAATAGCTATGTTATCACATGGCTTATTTTTCTCATGATACTGACCAACTAACTAAGATGCATTTCTGAATGATTTCAGTTTCACTTCATTCTTCTCTAGCTTCTCCCTCAAAACAGCTTCTATTTCAGTAGCACACTTGAGCTTGTTCTTTAGATATTCATTTTCTTGTTTGACTGTTCCAAGCTCCACAAGCAATAAATCAAACTTTTATTTCTCACTCTCAAACTTCTCATTAGCTTTTGATAGTCTACTGACCTCCTCAGTAGCTGCTACCATGCTAGTATGGATGTGGAACATTTCTATGCTCATCTTTTCAATAGTTTCCATGCTAGTAAGAGTTTGTACCTTTGTTTTTGATGAGGATGACTCTCCTTGCTCCAAGGCCATGAGTGCATAGTTCCTACTTCCTCATCTTCATCATTTTCAGAATCATCCCAACACTTTCCTTCTACAATATAAGCTTTAACCTGTTGCTTTCTTAGAAGAGCCTCATACTTTGCTTCCAATTCAAGATAAGCCTTGTCCTTTTTCACTTTCTTTGGCTTCCTGCATTCTGTAGCAAAATGACCCATATCATTACAATTGAAGCACCTGATCTTTGACCTGTCAACAGATCCTGTTTTGTAACCATTTTTGCTTCCAGAATTTTACTATGCTTTTCCTTTCTAGATGTTGTCCTTGTTGGATGTTTGCCCCTTATTCTTGAAGAACTTTGGCTTTTTTACTCTAATGTTAGAGAATTTTCTTGCTAAGTAAGCCATAGACTAATCTAACTCATCCAGTTCATCTCAGGTATAAAATTCATCCTCTTCAAGTTCAAGAATAACTTGCTTCTGTGGTTCCTTGTTCTTTTGCTCAATGTTTAAGACAACTGGATTCTGGATTTCCTATTCATCATCAGATGACTGGCTGTCATTAACCACTAGAGCACTTGATCCATCAACAATGTGCCCTTGACCAGCTCTTAAAGACTTTCTTTGAATCATTTCCAGTTCATATATTTTTAAGATACCATATAAAACCTCCACTGTCATCCTGCTCAAGTCTCTCCCTTTTCTTATAGCTGAGATCTTCTGTTCCAAATGGTCAGGAAGGCTGAGCAAAAACTTCAAGTTAACCTCCTCAGCTTTATAGTATTTGTAATGAAGCTGCAAGTGATTAATTGGCTTATCGAATCTTTCAAAAACATCAGTTATACTTTTTTTAGGTTTATCCATGAAACCCTCATACTGAGATACCAGAATTCTCCTTTGGTTTGACCTAACTTCCTCTGTTCCTTCACAAAGAATTTCTATCTTCTCCCAGATCTGTTGGGCTATGTCACAGTTGATAATGTTATTGTACATTACATTATCAAGTGACTCTATTAAAATCAGTTGCAAGCCACTATCCAGAGAGACTTTCTCCTTTTCAGGTTCAGTATGCTGTAAGGGATCTTTAGCAACATAATGAGCTGGAATGACCATATCTCCATCTGTAGATTCTTAAACTCTTTTCATGGGGGTGAAAGGACCATTCTTGAGAATATAAACATATAATGGGTTGGTCATCCTTATAAATAACATCATTTTATTTTTCCATAATGTGTAGTTAGATCTGTCAAAGGCAAGAATTTTGATACTGCTAATCTTTTGTGTATTCATTCTTCCAAGATCTTTAATCTGTTTACTTTTAGATTTTGCTCTGATACCACTTATTAGGTAATAAATATAACACATAAGGAGGGGTGAATGTGTTTTGATTATTTTTAAGGCTTTTTGAATTTTTATTGCTTGGTGAACAAAGCAGATTAAAATACAGTAATATTATGTTAACTGAAATTAAAACAGCACACACAATATTTCAAAACACACTTAATTTTATATTAAAATCAAGCTAGTGTTTTGCTACAAATTATGGGTTCTTTGTAAGTAAAGAACTCAGCTTCTTTCTTGAGAGAGTTACAAGAAATATTAGATCTGTTTGATACCTTTAAAAACAAAATACTAGTGTTTACTTTATAGATTAGTAAACACAGGTTTACACGGCATGCAATAGAATGTACTAAACCCTACTTTAAGTTATCTCTAAAGCTTTCCATTTTTGGCTTAGTGTATCTTTGTAAATCCTGTGAATCTATGACTTTCCTTTGTCAGTTAATCTTGGCCTTTGATCTTGCACTCTTCAAGCTGCTTTTGTAGACTTTTTAATCTAAGTGATTAGATCGTTTATTGATTGATAATCTTGAATATTTAACTTATCTGCATTATGTACTTGAGCTTCATATCGAGATCTCCAGTTTGAACTATAGAGAACTGACATCTCGATAAGTATAATGGCTTATCGAGATCTCTTAGTTCTCTATAAGTGTTTTGACTTGTCGAGGTCTCTGAGTTTCCTATAAGTGAACTTGGCTTGTCGAAGTCTCTAAATTTCTGTATTTATAAATCACTTGTCGATATCTCTGAGATCTCCATAAGCTTTTTGACTTGTCGATATCTCTGAGATCTCTAATGAGAATTTGACTTTTCGATATCTCTGAGATCTCTAGTGAGAATTTGACTTGTCGATATCTCTGAGTTCTTTAATACAGAAATAATTTGTCGATATCTGAGAGATCTCTATGTATATTTTGACTTGTAGATATCTCTGAGATCTCTAATGATAATTTGACTTGTCGATATCTCCAATCTTCATGTCTTCATTTGGCTTTTCGATATCTCTGAGACTTCTCTATAAGCTATTTTGGACTTCTCGATAAGTCATTCTGAAGTTCTCGAATGACTTCTCTTTATGACCTGATATGTGACTTGTAGATATCTTGACTTAGAATATTTTTCCACAAACAGATTTATTCAACTCCAAGTTTCTTCACAATTTCTCTGAGGTATGATCTTCTTCCAGAGTTTATTCTTCCTCCTGAGACTGTTTACTAAACAAATACTCCAGTCTAATATTTGACATTTTTACAAACTCAAGTAATATAATACAAAATACAAATTTAGATTATCATAGAACTAAACTTTAGGCGTCAATTTTACTTAGTCTTGTTGTAGTACAGGCATGTCCTGCAGAACATATTGTATCTGATCAGTATGGACTAACTTGAGATATTTGGTGTTTGATCCGTGATTCACATTATCTTGTTGATTTTTTTTTGTGAGTCTGTCAAACAAGTTGTTTTTCCGGTTCATTTTCCTTAAGTTCAAAATTGCTAGAGTTGCCCTGCATCCCTGTCAATTTATTTTGCTCAACTTCCAGTCTGTGTTTTGTGGTATGTCATCACTTAGTAAATGCCATGTTTAGTTACAGTTCATGATTAAGGTTGTTTGTGTTCATGCTCTACATAAAATCATATGTGTGTGTGTCTTGGTTTGTCAGCATTTAGAATATAACTTGATTAGGTTGCATTTCATGTGTAAGATAGATAATGTGCACACTTTGTTTAACTCTAGCTTTACTTTAAGCATACAGAGTTAGTGTCTTTATCTGTGTGTTTAAAATAGACTCAATTAAAGCATTAATTCTTAAGTTATCAAATGAAAATTCGATAATGTACTCTTGGATTAAAAATTTAAGTGTGACATTTATATTATTTGGTTAAGTGTTATGTGTGCTCTTTCTAACTAAAAGTTATATATGTACACAACTCACACATACTTGTGTACTTAGAATATAATTGAGATTATGTGCAATCTGAATTTATTTATTTGTGATGTGTTAATAAAGGACAGTTAATCCAATAGTACTGATAGGACCTTTTCATCTAATAGAATCTAATAGAATAGATCACGCCTTGGGAGTTCTCTTTCTCTCTAACTATCCATTTCGTAAGAGAAGAAAAAAAGGATTGTAGGGTAGATGGTATGCCCCTTTCATGATCTAGGCGTCACTGTTGAATTTAAATTTCTAGTGCTCTTGCACCCTTTATTATTATCTTGTGAAATTGTTAGTCATCTTTACCTCACTCTTGCTATTCTTATATTCCCAAACAGTGAAAAATGAAGCAGATGATCCGTATTATCAGGCGAGGCAACGGAAAGGGTGGCAGCGTTTAGCCATATATTTTAGCCATGTATATAATATTATTATTTGCAGTGATGTACTAAGACTTTTCCCGGGACTTTATCTTATTATCTAGACTTGTAGTAGGAATTAAATTATGTATGTAATAAACAGGTTAGTTTGTAGACTCGATATTTGTATAGTGGCGTCCACAATGAATTTTATATTATATTATGGTTTATAATGTTAATACAGGTGTGCGAAACATGATACCGTGATGATCTGAATCCTTGAAAGGGTGGGTTTGGGGCATCATATAAAAAGTATTTACAAATATTTTAAAATTTTAGACTATAATATATACTCATATCGAGATTTATATACAGAATTTGAAAAAGGATATCTGTTTTTTAATAAAAAGTTCAAAAATTAGCATATATGGAAGAATGTGATTTCAATTTTTAGAAATATCCCTGCACATTTATATTAAAATCTATCTATAATTTTAATTTTAAAATATCTCCACTTGCATATTTCGTCAAAAATAAGAAATATATTTTCGAAGTGCTGATAAATGTTTTATATTTTAATCATTATATCACAAATTAAATCACATACTATGTTTTTTAGAGTGAAAAAATGGGTTTAAAACTCCTACTTATTCACCTAACTTTTAACTTATGTTTCTTAATGTGTATGTAGGGGTATATTTGTAATTACAAAATTTGATTATTTTTTTATATATATTTTAATCATTAATTATATCACAAATTAAATCCCATACTACTATATTTTTGAGATTAAAAATGGGCTTAATACTCTAATTACATACTCACCTAAAGTGAGTACAAAAAGATTTCTTAATGTGTATGCATAGGTATATTTGAAACTATAGAATTTATTTTGGAAATAAAATGTTTATAAAAAACTCAACTAAATTTATAACGTTAAACTTTAATACATTAATTATGTTGCACTAATTATTCAAGTTTATATTAAAAGGCTTAAAAGAGAACTATGACGAACAAACCATTAAAAATTAATATATTTATACGAGTAAATAAGTTTGGTGGATAAATTAGTTTTAGTTTGTATAGCTTACTTTTAAATTTAATAATTAATTTCTATAACTTAGTATCAAAAAATATGCATAAAGTTCGAGGTCTCTCCAAAAACGAGGTGGCAGAGTTTTACAAATAATTAAGAGTTTCAGGCCTTAATAATTTATATGTATTTTAAAATATGGCTAAAATTATTAATTTAAAATTTAATACTTTACATGTATTAAAATTCAATTAAGTTTACCAATTAAATTTAAATATTCATTTATAGTTTTAAAATAAACTAAAGATTATATTTAAACTCTTAAAAGAGAATTATGACGAACAAACTATTAAAAAAATAATATTTTTATATTTATTTAAGAATTTTGATAAATAAATTAGTTTAGATTTCTATAGCTTACTTTTAATTTTAATAATCAAGTTGTACAACTTACTTTAAAAAAAATTATTCACAAAGTTCGAGACCTAGCGAGAGTAGTTTTTACAAAAAAAAAATTATTGTTTAGGCATTAATAATTTATACTCATATTAAAATATGACTAAAATTGTTAATTTAAAATTTAATACTTATGTTAAAATTTAAAACAAACTAAAAATTCTATTAAAAGGCAGAAAAAAAGAACTATGATCAATAAACTGTTAAAAACTAATATATTTACATGAATAAAGAAGTTTGGTACATAATTTATTTTCGATTTGTATAACTTATTTTCAATTTTAATAATCTATTTGTATAACTTACTTTAAAATATTTTGCACAAATTTGAGGTCTAGCCGAAGGCGGGGCCGACGAGTTTTTACAAATAATTTAAGTTTTAAGACCTATATAATTTATACTTATATTTAAATAAGAGTAAAATTATTAATTTAAAATTTAATACTTTATAAATTGGGATAGACATTTATAATATACATGTACTATTAAGCTTATAAACCTTTTTTAGCGGATCTTGCTCATTTATGTTTTGGGTTCAAAATTTTTATGCAATAAATTTATCAATAATATTTAATGTACAGCAAGTATGAATTTTTAAATATGTACCTTCTTCCTATAAATTATATCTCAAATCAATATGGTGTGCCTTTTTCAGGTGAGATTTATTATAGCGCTAAATTTTTTACCATTTTGCATAAAATATATGGACCAAAGATTTTAGTTAGCCAAAAATTATATATATCGGTATAAAAATTACAATCAAATTTTCATTGTAATTTATTTTTTCACCCTCAATAAAACAAAAGAAAAAATATAAACTAGATTTATTAAAATTGAACATCAACATTTCATCTCGACCTAATATGATTCATTCTTAAAATTGAGTCAATTATCTTACGTTTTAGAGAGACCATAACATATTAATTATTAGTTTATATTTTTGTAATCGAAGAACATTTATGTATATTATATTATAATAGACGAAATATTAGTATATTATAATAGACGAAACATTATTATATTATAATAGACGAAACATTAGAAGTTTGGTAGTCGTTCGTTCGGTACTTGCTGAAATTACTTAGTTACTTTTACTTGGGTCGATTAATTCTAATTGTAATTGATACTAAAGTCAACTTTCTCTATTGTTTTACCAATTTCAATTATATTTTATATCGAACTCTATATCATTATAATTTATATTGAATTCAACTTCTTCTACCAATTTAAATTTGAATTCATATCGAATTCTATATTATTCTAATTTGTTATTTCGGGTTAAATTAACTTTAAACAAACTAAATATAATTATTAAGATTTAGTTGATATAATGTGATTCGGGTTAAGATAAAATAATAATACTATCAATCCTCCTAAAAAATTATACTAATGAACTTGGATAAACAAAATAATATATTTTATTTATTCAGGATAAAAAAAAATACATTATACAATCGATTCAAACTAACACAAAACTAAAATAAAAATGCAATTCGACCAACAAAAATAAAATTATATTTATATATATATTAAATATTCAGTCTAAAACAAAATTATCTTATTGATCCAAACTTTAAAAAAAATATTAAGCGGAAAATGATTAATTTGATTTAGTCGGTGTATTGGGTATCAGGCTAAAATAAAATAATATAAACCACTGATCCGAGATAAATTAAATTAATATTAGACTAAGTATAATTTGTAACCTATTGATGTGAATTAAAAAATCAATTTTTAATTAAAACATACATATTATTTTTTTAAAAAATACACATAAAATTATCAATAAAACTATATCGCTCAATCAGTAATATTATTTTTGTAAAATATTTTTTATAGAGTTATAGTTAATCGATTAATTAATCACCATACTAAAATAATATTTGTTAAGGTTCCAACATAATGGAGACATTATATTTTTACCCACAATAAAGTAATATTTTTATCATTACAAATATATTATCACTTTAAATAAGTTTAAATGATCTAAAAATTTATGAACATATACGTCTACAGATGTAATAATCATGAAGTCATATCATTTAAAATTTTAAATGAACAAAATTAAGAATTGAATTCAAAATATTATTTAAGGAAATATATAATATTAAAAAAAATTGTGTGATCCGTGCATCGCACGAGTTTTAAGCTATACCCAGTACGCACCCGAAGGGTAGCGGCTGCGGGTTACCTACGATAAAAAAAAATACTCCCTCCGTCAATTACATGTTCATTTTCATTTTTTACCAATTGCACCAAATTTTGATGAAATTTACGTACACTATATAATATAAAATAATAATAAAAAATATATCATTAAAAAGTATATTTAGTCTATTTTAAAATATAATTTTCAGATTTTAAAAATTATCAATCAATAATTTTTAATATTAAGTTTAAAATTAATCAATTTGACTCCGAGAAAAACAAAATCGAACATGTAAAATATACAGTAAAACCTCGATAAATTAATATCTTTGGGACCATGAAAATTATTAATTAATCGAAATATTAATATATCGATAAATTAATAATTTATTAATTTATCGATATATTAATAATTTATTAATTTATCGAGATATATTATTTAAAATTTTATAACATATACAATTGTCAAAATAATAATTTATTTTCATCTATTGAATAATTAAAATAAAATTAAGAAATATTTATGAATTTAAGTAAATTGAAAGAATTCACTTATTTAATTAGATTACGTAATGTCCTGAAGTTCTCAAAATGATTCAATTCAAGGTCCTATCTTTTCTAGACCAGCCTTAGTCCTATTTACCACAACAATAAAAGAGATCTTATTTAACCAAGTACATAGTTGGATCCAGTCTCACGAAAAGATGTCCTTAACAATTACATTATGTATGTTAGGTCACACACACTGTAGAAGGGGGTTGAATACAGTGTTTAGTACAATTAAATCGAATTAAAGAACACAAGTAACAGAAAACAGACTTTATTCAATATAATAAACTCTGTTACAATATGGAACTGTCCTCTCTCAGTGATGAACAAATATCACGAGAGCTGCTAGGGTTACAATGAATATTATTCTCGATAATGATAACACATATAGTGTAAACCCTATGTCTGTGTTTATATACTACACAGTTACAAGATAATCTCTAATTGATATAGAATATAATTCTGCTTCCTAAAATATATCAATCAGTTATCTTTTCTTCCAAGTATTATATTCTTCATAGAATTCCTTCTTCATGCATATCTCTTCTTGCGTTTGTCTTGATCTTTTTTCCTTTCAATCAGCCGCCTTTCTTACCTGAAAGTCTCCTTAAGTCCTGATATTATCTTCTGATAAATATCTCCTGATAACTTAAGTTCTGACAACTTAAGTTCTGAATTCAGTATAAATGCCGATTTTCAGTTAAGTACTGATTTGTCCTGTTTAAGTAAGATCTGAAAACTAAACACAAATCATATTAGACATGACATTATCAAATATATCTAAAAATCTCCCCCAACTTGTAAATTAGCATAATATACAAGTTTAACAGATATTTGATGATGTCAAAAACATTAAGTACAAATGCATGAGAATTTGACTAGATAACTACAACTTACAGTCCTTAAAGCTTTACCAACTTTAACTTCTGATAACAGCTTCAGTCTATATACACATCAGAATTTGAGCAGTTGTAGATCTTGACTTGGCTTCAATTACTGATCTCTTTGATGTCAGGAGTTGTTCTTAGATAGTTCTTTAACAAACATCCCTCGGCATATTTAAGTTCATCAATCATCCTCCTTTTAGCATTCTTCAATTCAACTGTATCTTCACCAATTTGAAAGATAGCAGTCCTGAGATCATTTATTTTAGCTTTTCTTATATCCTGATCTAGTCTGATCAAATATGCCTTGTCAGACTCAAGATTGAATTCCACAGCCTTATAACCCAGAAAAGTAGTCATAATCTTAGCAGAGTTAGGCTTCATCTCGACAATATCACCCTTGTGATCTCTGTACTTGGGACAGTATGTGCTGTCAGACTTTATAGAATAAAGCTTCTTATGTCTCTGAATTTGAGTCTTCAAATAATTTGCAGCACCATCTGTTAATCTGTTTTTCACTTGAAGTAAGAATAGAACATGTTCTAGTTCCTCATAATACTTCAGTGGTATAGCATTCTGCCTAATATGGTAAACCCTTCCATCTGTCATAAACTATAACAAGATGTGTTCTTTCAAGAATGTATGGTAAACCATCTGTACAGATTCAAGTTGATTCAATCTTTCAGGAGTTGCTCCAACACCTGGTTCACTTAAGGAAGTTGGATCATTAGTTGTGTTTTGTACTCTTCTTTCATCAGCACTACCCAATCCAGATTTATCTCTTGCTTCCTTTCCTGTAACAACTCTTGCTTCAAAACCACTTGCTGTAGTCTTCGAAGGTTGAGTTTGTTTGGCTTTGGTGAATCCTGGTAGGAGTAACTTTGAAGGTTTAACATGAGCAATGTCAGAGGTTTCCTTTTCCTTATTTTCTGATATCAACCAACTTGAGCTATGTCAGAGGTTGCTTGCTTCAGTGTCATATCAAAACTTACTACATCTTGACTCTGAACAACTTGAGCTATGTCAGAGGTTGTTTGAGAAATCTTCTTTGAAATCAGAGTAAGATTAGCATCTTCATCAGATATTTCTTCATCCATAGCAGGCACATAAACCTTTAAAGGTTCACCAACTTTTTCTTTGCCCTTGGACCTTGGATCTATCTCCATTTGTGATTTGGCCTTAGTTGCCACATGATTTGTCCTTTCTTTTATCACAATGCCTTTAGCCTTAGGAAGTTTCTTTTCAACAATAGAAACTTTAGATTTGGAGTTGACTTTTTCTAACTTAAGTCTAGCTTCTTCTTCCTTTAGACTCTCAAAGTCCATTCCTGGATTTTCTTTCAGAAATAACTGTCTTGAAATCTCCTCATCAAGTTCCAGATGTTCATCAGAACTTATCCTTTTAGCAGTATTAGAAGTTATTCTTTTCCCAGTATCAGAACTTGTTCTTTGACTTGTAGTTCCAGCTTTACTTGATGAAAGACCTTTACCTTGACCATGACCTCCACCCATTCCAGAGTTTCCCGAATCATCTTTTCCATCATCCTTTCCCTTCAGTGTCTTAATAGGTTTACATTTGGACTTAATTACTTTCTCCCCCTTTTTAGCATCAGCGTGTAATAGAAGAGAGACAAGCAATTCCACTGAGAATTGGATCTCATTGAGTTGATTTTGATGAGAAGCTTGATTCTTCAAAATTTCATCAATCTGAGACTGTTGCTTCTCTTGGGTTTTCTCAATGTAGGCAATTCTGTCAAAGGTAGGTTGGAAAAACCTTTTCTTTTGATAAGTTTCAAATTCATATCTTGTTGGATCAAGTTTTCTTGAATTTTATTCACCTTGTCATGAGTTATTGAGTGTTGACCTTGAAGGTGCCTTGTACTCAATGCTGTAACTCTCAGCTGTGCCTTGAAATCATCATTTATCAGCATTTCATCAGCTTTTGCAAGATGCTCAGTAAGAATCTTTTCAGAAGGAATAAAACTAACTGTGTTCAACTCCTTAGTCCACTCCTGTCCTCTAGGAGTTTCACTCCAGGGTACTGGTGCTTCCCCTGTAACAAACTTCTTGACTATCTCAGCTTTAGGAACAGTTTGTTGAGGTGCATGTCCTGATGGACCAGCTGCAGCAGCATCTACATTTGTAGCAGCGGAGAAGGTGTTGTAGGCAATTCTGGATTAAAATCAGCATCAAGAAGTGGTGTTGTTGGTGGAGTGATTTAAGTTGGTGGAGCTTCTAGATTCAAAACCTGAGGCACTTCCAAGTTATGGATGTCAATTTCATCACTTGGCCCCTGGTTATCAGCACGTACTGGAGATACTGGAGGTGTGGGAATATGAGTTGTTTCTGGCTCATGAAGTGGAGAGTGATGAGTTGCATGAAGGTCTGGATCAGCACTAGGAGAATTGTGAGCTTCAACAGGGTCTTGTGAGATCAGAGATTCCTGACCCCCTTCCTTAGCTGCTGCTTCCATTCCTTTACCAGAATCTTCAGGCCTTTTTGCCAATGTTTTGAATCTTTTAGCTTTTGAGGAGTCTGTAGGAGCTGCATCATCAGAATTAAGCTTTCTAAGCCTTTTTAGGGGCTTAGAACTCCCAATATCAACATCCTTCTGAGAAGAGACCTTCTCAGTTTCTACAACAACAGGTTCTGACACTGGAACCTGTTCCTCACTGTCTGGCTCATCCCTTAGAATAATCCTTCTTCTCTTCTGTTAAGTCTGAGGACTAACTCCTTCAGCTGCTAACGAAGAGCACTGCAAGACGGATTATCCGTTCTTGCTGACGTAAATAACGGAGATGAAGAGTTTTTTGGATAGTCAACAAGTCATTTTTAATGATCTCTGGAAATTTGAATCCAGAGATTGTGAGGAATGTTGTTGATAGGATATGCAGTTGGAATTCCATTTTGAAAAATATGCACAGTTTCGGTGCCATAGTTGTAAAACCAACCAAACTCAGCCATTTTTGTTGATATGAATAAAAAGAGAGTGAGTTTGTGAGAAAGTGAAGGATGTTTTGGCTGGATGAATCGTTGGTTTAAATAGCCAATGGAATACCAAGGGACGCGAGGACTGGACAACAATTACAAGTAAAAATAATGACCCCTCGACTCCCTAGACTAATGAGTAATAATAACAGCCATTGGAAGCTTAAAACAGGAGTTAATGAGCACACGAAACAAGTAAAAATTACTGTGCATATACGAGTACCACTAACCCAAATTATGTTGACTGTTTATAACTCACCCAAACATATTCTGATTTTAAATATGACTGTTTCAGATTGAACCACAAATAAGTCAAGTAAAGAATCAGGATTTAATATCAAAACTTAGACTTATATCAGAACTTAACAGTCATCAGAACATGACTCCTTAAATCGAAAAGTGAATATCTATTTCTGTAATTCTTCACACAAATAATGATTTCGTTTCTTCAGAACTTAATCATCATAATTTCCAACATAAGTTGTCCTCAAAATTTATGCAACTGACACTTAAACTGTTCATCTAAAATAACATTTATCACCATAGTAATTTTCATCATTCATATGGAGTGTATGTGTGTGCAGTAAGCTAAATATCAGATAAAGATTAAAGTCTGATTCACTTTAGTACATCTTAGAAATAAGGCATAACTAAGAACTTTGCTCAAAATCTGTCATTATTCTGAAGTCTACTTTAGAATGAGTTCATGCATGAGTCCACCTCAACTGTTTTGTGCTCATTTTATGCATCTTTTGAAATTCCATTTTACAGTGGTTTCTCAGTGTAGGTGAGTCACGACTGCTTATCAGAATTTATGCTATTATCAGAGTATTTCTCCAATAATCATAGAGTGTGAAAAGTCACCAAGAAAATATTTATTTTGCTTTTCTAATGTATATTACTTAATACCAGCAATGCACTTGGGTCTTCCCTTCCACATTTTTACTCTAGATCTCAAAGGAGTACCTGATTTTTATTCCTTTTTCTTTTCCTTTTTCTTTTACATCCATCAGATTTACTAACATCAGAACTTAACAGATAAGAAGCACTATTCTAGTTTTTGACTTAATAATAAGATACACAAAGTAAACTTAACTAAGCTCAATATCAGAATTTGCTTGTGTTAAGAGATTTCCACATAAACAATTACTTCATACATGGGATCTTTAGTATATTAAAGACTACTAGGTCAGCATCTAACATAATTATCCTCATTTGATTGAATAGTCACGGAAACATTCATATCACTATCAGAGTTTAGAAATTCACATTAGACAATAATCAGCACTTAAGCAATTTTCAATTTAAGCACAGAATTAAAAAGATAGTAATATCTGTAAATACTGATCATAAAATCTGATGTATCAGAACATAAACTAAGCAAATTTAGAGAAAGAACCTGAAACCATTCCAAGTTCATTTACCAATCTTGTAAAAGTAGCTTCACACAGTGGTTTTGTGAAGATATCTGCTAGTTGTTGATCTGTTAGAACAAAATGCAATTCCACTGTACCTTCATCCACATGTTCCCTTATGAAGTGGTACCTAATGCTGATGTGCTTTGTCATTGAGTGTTGAACTGGATTACCTGTCATAGCAATAGCACTTTGATTATCACAGTAAATAGGGATTTTAAAATATGTTAACCCATAATCCAGTAACTGATTCTTCATCCAAAGAATCTGTGCACAACAGCTTCCTGCAGTAATATACTCTGCTTCTGCAGTTGATGTGGAAATTGACTTTTGTTTCTTGCTAAACCAAGAAACTAATCTGCCTCCAAGAAATTGGCAGCTTCCACTTGTGCTTTTCCTGTCAATTTTGCATCCTACAAAATCTGCATCTGAGTAACCTATTAGCTTAAAGTCTGATTCTCTAGGATACCACAATCCCAGATCAGCTGTACCCTAAAGGTATTTGAAAATTCTTTTCACAGATGTTAAGTGAGGTTCTCTTGGATCTGCTTGAAATCTTGCACAAAGACAGGTAGCATACATGATATCAGGTCTACTTGCAGTAAGATAGAGTAGTGAGCCAATCATACCTCTGTAATCAGTAATATCTACTGATGTACCAGTATCCTTATCCAATTTTGTTGCAGTGGCCATGGGAGTGGATGCACTTGAACAATCTTGCATTCCAAATTTCTTCAGCAAATTTTTGGTGTACTTGGATTGACAAATAAAAGTGCCTTCTTCATTCTGCTTGACTTGAAGGCCCAGAAAATAGCTAAGTTCTCCCATCATACTCATTTGATATCTTGACTGCATCATTTGGCAAACTTCTTGTAAAGTCTGTCATTTGTAGAACCAAAAATGATATCATCAACATATATTTGCACCAAAATTAAGTCATTTCCATGGTTGAGGTAGAATAGTGTTTTGTCAATAGTTCCTCTGTTAAATCCACTTTCCAGAAGAAACTGAGCTAAGGTCTCATACCATGCTCTTGGAGCTTGCTTGAGGCCATAAAGTGCTTTATCAAGCCTGTAGACATGATTTGGAAGTTTGGAATCTACAAAGCCTGGAGGTTGTTCAACATATACTTCCTCTTCCAATTTTCCATTGAGAAAAGCACTTTTCACAAACATTTGAAAGACTGTAAACTTTTTGTGAGCAGCATAAGCCAAAAATATCCTTATGGCTTCCAATCTAGCAACTAGTGCAAATATTTCATCATAATCAATTCCCTCTTGTTGAGAATATCCTTTTGCAACCATCCTTGCTTTATTCCTTGTAATTATGCCATCACTATCAGTTTTGTTTCTGAACACCCACTTTGTACCAACAACAGATCTGTTGTTTGGTCTTGGCACTAGGGTCCAGACTTTATTTCTTTCAAATTCATTTAACTCTTCCTGCATTGCTTGCACCCAATCAGCATCTTGAAGAGCTTCTTCCACTTTCTTTGGTTCAGTCTGAGAGAGAAAAGAATTATAGAGACATTCATTTGATGTAGCTGTTCTAGTTCTGACACCTGCATCAGGATTTCCAATAATTAAGTCAGGTGTATGTGATTTAGTCCACTTCCTTGCAGATGGAAGATTTTCTCAAGAACTGGATGCTCCCCCATGATCCATGTTATCTTCATCAACATTTTCTGATGCTCCCCCCCTGAAATTATGCTCTCTGAGTTGGATCCTTCATTATTTAAGTTTCCAGAATTATCAGAACTTGGCTCATCAGAACTTGATGAATCAGAACTTGAAGAGCCAGTTGTAGGTTCTGATGCTTCTTGAGATGTGGTTGTATCTTCAGTATGCTCCCCCTGCACAGGTGCATCTTCCCTTGGCGTAGTCACCACAGTTTCAATAACATCAGAGTTTAATCCATCAGAGTTTGTAGTATCAGGATTTAGATTGTTAAGATTTAGACTGTCAGGATTTACAGAATCAGAATTTAAAACTTCATTTTCAAATCTCAGCTGATCATGATCATTGAAATCTTCAAGTCTAGTAATCTTCTTATCATCAAAAGAGACATTGATAGATTCCATGACAACCCTTATTCTTAAATTGTAGACTCTGAAGGCTTTTGTGGAAAGTGGATATCCAACAAAAATTCCTTCATCAGCTTTTAGATCAAATTTGGATAGCTGTTCAAAATGAGTCTTAAGAACAAAACACTTGCATCCAAATACATGAAAATACTTCAGATTTGGCTTCTTTTTCTTCACCATCTCATATGGTGTCTTTCCATGCTTGTTAATGAGTGTTGTATTCTGAGTAAAACAAGCAGTCTGCACAGCTTCAGCCCAAAAATAGGTTTGTAGCTTTGCTTCATCAAGCATAGTTTGTGCAGCTTCAATAAGAGTTCTATTCTTTTTTTCAACAACTCCATTTTGCTGTGGAGTTCTAGGAGCAGTAAATTCCTACTTTATTCCATGGTCTTTGCAGAACTCTTCCATAATCAAATTCTTGAACTCAGTGCCATTATCACTTCTTATGATCTTTACGGAATCTTTGACCAATTTATCCAGTTGCTTGACATGATCAATCAAAATAGATGCAGTTTCACTTTTTGCGTGCAAGAAATACACCCATGTGTATCTGGTGAACTCATCCACTATGACCATAGCATATTTCTTCTTTGCAATATACATGACATTCACTGGACCAAATAGATCAACATGTAGTAGGTGATAAGGCTCAAGAATTGATGATTCAGTCTTGCTCTTGAATGAAGATTTTCTTTTTTTTGCCTTCTAACATGAATCACAAAGGCCATCAGGAGCAAATACTGATTTTGGCAGTCCTCTCACAAGATCTTTCTTGACTAGTTCATTTATATTGTTGAAATTTAAATGAGAGAGTTTCTTGTGCCAATTCCAGCTTTCTTCAATTGATGCTCTACTCAACAGACAGATTGCAGAACCATCAGTACTTGTTGAAAGCTTGGCTTCTGAAAGGCATATGTCATAGCCTACTCGTTTATTCGAGTATTTAACTCAACTCAAATAAGAATGTAATAAGTAAATAGTGGATCAAGCATCAGAGAGATCTCACAAAGTAACATCTGTCAAAGAATAAAGAAACATTGTTCATCTGCAGTCTTGAAGATTCACTGGAAGAAGTTCAAGAAGTTGATCATGCCTCAGTGATATAAATCAAGATCGTGGAATTAATCAAGTGACAGAGATCTCGTCAAGGTATCATTTATTACAAGGATTCAATCAGAACAACAAAGTCAAGACATGAAGAAACGTCACGAAAGTTAGTCACTCATGAACCAGACAGTACATCGAGTGTCAGCATTGAAGTGACGGAATTGATTCATAAGTCTCGAAGATTGTCTGAAGAATGGATGCTGCTCAGGGTTAGTATTAATTCTCTATTAATTAATTAAGTCATATAATTTAATTAAGAAAATAAATTAACTCTACAAGGATTAATTTATTGATTAATTGAATTAAATTGATTAATTAATTTAGAATTAATAATGAGGATTTTCAGAATATTAATTGATTAAAATCTGTGATAATTCTAAAAAGACAACTGATTGTACTAGTATGACAATCGGTATGACAATTGATAGTCATACCGAATGTCTTACTAATTCAGTTAATTGTTTTGATAGAATTTTTACTTAGATTAAATTCAATTATGTATTCAGAAAAACAATTTCATTTGAACTAATATGACAATCGGTATGACAATCAATAGTCATACCGAAAGTCTTGCTAGTTCATTTTAATTGTCTTCCTAGCTCTATTAGATTGTCTCACCGAAAGTCATTCAAGCTCAAATGGATTGTCACACCAGTTCTCAACAACTTCGGCTGTGATTGTTTAAAAGAAGCAGAAGACACTATCTCATATTAACAATTGAAAAAATACAGAGCAACAAGACACAGAACAAGAAAAAGCAGAGAACAAAAGAAAAATATTTCATCTTCCATCTGCTTATTCAAGATCAAATATTCTAGCTTGTTAATGTTAAATCCAAACCACTAGAATTACTTATCTTGTTCTTGTATATCAATCTAGCGGATTAAAATCCCTAGAACTTAATCTCAAATCGCTTTTAGCATTTGATCTTTTAATTACAAAAATAGAAAAAGTTCATGTCGAATTTATTCTAAATTTGTAATAATTGATTTGAGATTAAACCCTTGTAATCGATACCGTAGTTGTAACACCTTTCAAGTTTAATAAAAGTTTTATTTAACTTGAAGTTTGTTTCACAATTTTATTCCGCATTTTATTCGAAGAAACGGTATTGTTTGCATTCAACCCCCCTTCTACAAACAAATTGGGACCTAACAATTGGTATCAGAGCCTTCTGATTAACGTACAAATCTAGATCCTAGACTTTTGTGTTTCTTTCACTTCTTGAATTTTTATTCACTCAAAAATTCATAATGACTACACAAAAAGTTGGAACCGTTAAAATTCCACTTTTCGATAAAGAAAATTATGTGATGTGGAAGAAGAAGATGCTACTGTTTTTACAGGTTGCTAATCCCAAATATTTGCAAGTGTTGAAGAAGGGTCCAAAAATACCTATGGTTATTGAACCAGAGGTAATAGAGAATGATGTGGTGATCACCAAAGCGAGAACTTATGTGAAGGATCCTGAGGACTTCTCTCCTGCTGAAATAGAAGAATCTTCCCTGGATGCTAGCCTTCAATTAATCTTAGTAGATTCCCTTAATCCCCTAATGAATAGACATGTGATGAATTGTAAAGATTCCAAACATATCTGGGAAACTATTGAGATTATTAATGAAGGCACAGAGGAAGTTAGGGAGAACAAACTAGAAATCCTAACCTCTGAGTATGAATACTTTAAATCCAATCCAGGAGAAGGAATCACTGAAGTGTTTGAGAGGTACAATGCATTGATCAATAACCTGAATATTAATGGTAAATACTATTCCATCAGGGAGGTCAACAAAAAGTTCCTTTTGACACTGCCAACTCATCTCGAACATAGAATCACTGCCATAAGAGAAGCAAGAGATCTGAGTGAGATTTCTTTGGAAAGGCTCTATGGTGTGTTAAAGACTTATGAGTTGGAGCAGATTCAGCAGAAGGAGGTTTACGGGAAAGGAAGGGTGGTCAGCACGTCTACTGCTCTGGTAGCTGATGAACAACAACAACAACAACCACTATATCAACAACAATCTCAACAGTCAGACAGAATGGTACAGTCTTCCAAGGTTGAAGACAATGTTATAGTAGCAGAATTTGATTCTCCTACTACCAATCAATCAGGAGATGATTATTATTCCTTGGAAGAACTGGAGCAATTGGAGGATGAGTCAATGGCCCTGATTGTCAAGAGATTCTCAAATGTCAGATTCAAAAGGAATCCCAAGTTCAAGTACAAGTCCAACTACAACAGATTCCAGAAAGGTGGATCTTCATCCTCTAACACCAGCAGTGGTGGGTATAAAACAGGGATGGTTGATCGAAGCACCATCCGATGCTTCAACTGTAATGAGTTGGGACACTTTGCCACAGAATGCAGAAAGCCAAAATAGGCAAGGAAGAACTCTTATGATTCTAATCAGAAGAGTAAATCTGAAAGGGCGTACCTGGCAAAGGGAAGAAGTTGGGATGATACTGACAGTGAAGATGAAGAAGTTGGGAATCTTGCTCTCATGGCTAGTGATGCAAGCACCTCATCGTCAAGAAAAGAGGTAAAACTTTCTGATGCTGAAATGGTTTATCATCTAAGAGGTAACTTAGATTGTGCTCGTCGTGATAATGAATTGTTAAATCAACAAATCAAAGACCTTGAGAAAGAGGTCAATGAATTAAGACTTGTGCACATTAATCAAGATAAACTTAAAGACCAAGTATCTTTTCTAGAGAATAGAGTTGACTGTTATAGACAACTCGAAACTATTCTCAAAGACAAGATCACTGGTCTTGAGGCTAAGGTTAAAGCTTACTTTAATTCTTGTTCGAAGTCCAAAGAGTTTTACAATAAGCAAGCTGTTAATCAAACACATGGAATAGGTTATGATTACAATGCTGCTATTGGAAAATTAGGCATAAACTCCCCTCCTCATGTATGTGCTAAAGGCAGGGAAGTACCACATGTGCTTAAGGGTGTTGATGAACCCCTCTATAAGGAATCAATTGCTGAACCATTTGATGAGACCTCTTTTATTATTCAAGAAGAAATTCGTGCTGAAGATAATGCTAATGGGAAAACTGTCTCCAAGTCAAGTGTGTCAAAAGTTCCAGTCAAGGTTGTGAAAGCAACTGAGACTAACTCAGACACACATGAGTTGGATAGCACAAATGCCATGTCTACCATGCATAAGTTGCCTATTGTTAATCCTTCTCATAAAGCATGTGGTGTTCCTGATTGTATGTCTTGTGCTTTTAATCTGTTGTTTGCTTATTTTAATGGTAAGCATGCTTCTAATGATAAGACTACTCCTCGTCAGCATGTGAATAATAGAAAGCATGATAGGTCTAAGACTGCTAGTCCTCCTAAAGTTAGAAAGGAGACATTTGTGCCTAAGCCTAAACATAAATCTGATAAGGCTGTTTTAAAGGTCAAATGTTCAGTCATTGAGAATGTTGAGAATAGTGAAATTAAGAATGTTGTTTTGCCTGATAAAGGCCAATTTTACAAGTATGCCGGACCCAGCCAAGCTTGGGTTCTGAAGAAGTTCTAATCCATTTGTATTGCAGGGCATTAAACAGGTACAACCGGTAGTGTGGATTCTTGACAGTGGATCGTCAAGACATATGACCGGAGATAGAGCCCTGCTATCAAATGTGGTTGAGAAAGCTGGCCCAGTGGTTACCTTTGGAGATAACAGCAAAGGTTTAACGGAGGGATATGGCTGTTTGCAAGCTGGAAATGTTATCATTGAAAGTGTATATCTTGTGCAAGGACTTGAACACAATCTGCTTAGCATTAGTCAGTTCTGTGACAACGGCTACAATGTTTTATTCGACAAGCTGAAGTGTCAGATTCTGCACAAGAAAAGTGAAAAACCCTCTTTAATGGGAATACGGAAAGGAAATCTGTTCGTAGCTGACATGAACTCTGGAAGCAATCTTGAAGTCAATTGTTTCTATGCAAAAGCATCGTCAAATGAGAGTTGGCTATGGCACAAGAGACTTTCCCATCTCAATTTCAAGACAATGAATTCTCTTGTCAAAAGAGAACTGGTAAGAGGTCTGCCTCAGCTGGAATTCTCTCCAGAAGGACTATGTGAGGCTTGCCAGAAAGGAAAGTCAAAGAAAGCAAGTCACAAAGGCACTGACACATCTTCCATAACTGGTGTTCTGCAATTATTGCACATGGATTTATTTGGACCAGTTAATATCCTTTCTATGTCAAAGAAGTGTTACTGTCTTGTGATAGTTGATGACTATTCCAAGTATACGTGGGTTTTATTTCTTCACTCTAAGGATGAAACACCACAAGTTGTGATTGATCATATCAAGATGATTGAGTTAGATTCTAACGTCCCTGTTAGAGCAATAAGGTCAGATAATGGAACAGAATTCAAGAATGCACTTCTAAATGGATTCTGTACAGACAAAGGGATTACCAGACAATTTTCAGCTCCTAGAACCCCTCAGCAAAATGGAGTGGTAGAAAGGAAGAATCGTACATTGATTGAAGCTGCAAGAACGATGTTAAATGAATCAGGTCTTCCAATGTACTTTTGGGCTGAAGCTGTCAATACTGCATGTTATACTCAGAATCGAACTCTAATCAACAAAGACTTCATGAAAACTCCTTATGAGATTTTGAATGAACAGAAACCTTCTATCAAATACTTTCATGTATTTGGTGCCAGATGCTTCGTGCTCAAGGATGGAGATGATCGTCGTGGTAAGTTCGAGGCAAAGGCATATGAGGGTATTTTTGTTGGATATGGAAGAAGATCATATAGAGTGTATATCATTGATCAACACAAAGTAACTGAAAGTGTCAATGTTACTTTTGATGACACTAAACTCCCTAGTATCCAAACTGAAGATCCTTCTGAGAAACTGAAGTTTGATGATATGTCAGATTCAGAGTCAGAACATGGTCAAGAACCTGAGGTTGTTGCTGTTGAAGAACCTGTTAATCCTGATATTACTCAAGGTAATAGTGATGGAAACTCTGGAAACAATGGAGATACCACTGCTACTGACGGAGAATCTTCAAGTCAACATGGCAACAACTCAGGGGGAGATGCTGAAGGATCATCTAGTAGGACACAACATCACAATGAATTTCAAGGCGAATCATCAAGATCAAATCTTCCAAGACAGACAGTCTGGAATAAAGCTCACCCTTTTGAGTTGATTATTGGTGATCCAGATGTTGGAGTCAGAACTAGACGTGCTACTCAAAATGAGTGTCTGTTCTCAGGATTTCTTTCTGAGATAGAACCTAAGAAAATTGAAGAAGCACTAACTGATCCAGATTGGGTGATTGCTATGCAAGATGAACTCAATCAGTTTGAAAGTCAACAAGTCTGGAAACTGGTACCTAGGCCTGTACACAAGAAAGCTGTTGGTACAAGGTGGGTATTCAGGAATAAACTAGATGAAGATGGTGTGGTTACAAGAAACAAGGCAAGACTGGTAGCTAAAGGGTATTCTCAAGCTGAAGGTATTGATTATGATGAAACCTATGCTCCAGTGGCTAGACTTGAGGCCATCAGGATATTTCTGGCATTCGCAGCATTTTCAAACTTTAAAGTTTATCAAATGGATGTCAAGAGCGCCTTTCTGAATGGAAAGTTGGATGAAGAGGTATATGTAGAGCAACCTCCTGGTTTTGAAGATCCAGATCATATGGATTTTGTCTTCTTTCTTTTCAAGGCTATCTATGGGCTAAAACAGTCACCAAGAAAATGGTATGACACTCTCTCTGAATTTCTTATTGAAAATAGCTTTATTAGAGGTGTCATAGACAAAACTCTCTTTTCTAAGAAACATAAGAATGATACTATATTAGTCCAAGTCTATGTGGATGATATAATATTTGGGTCTACTAATGATAATCTCTGTAAGAGATTTGCTAAGTTAATGCACAGCAAGTTTGAAATGAGCATGATGGGAGAGCTGAAGTTCTTTCTTGGATTACAAGTAAATCAAAGGTTAGATGGAACATTTATTTGTCAATCCAAGTATCTCAAGGAACTCCTCAAAAAGTACAATCTAGAGGATTCTGCATCAGCAAGAACTCCATCAACTACAGCTGTCAAGCTTGGACCATGTGAAAACTCCATTAAGGTAGATGTCACAAGCTACAGAGGTATGATTGGCTCGTTACTCTATCTTACTGCAAGTAGACCAGATATTATGTATGCTACATGTTTATGTGCAAGGTTCCAAGCGGATCCTAGAGATATTCATCTCGTTGCTGTTAAACGAATCTTAAGATATCTTAAGGGAACACCAAATCTAGGTATTTGGTACCCTAAAGAATCTGGTTTTAACCTTGTTGGATATACAGATTCAGATTACGCAGGAAGTGTTGTTGATAGGAAAAGCACCTCAGGAAGTTGTCAATTCCTAGGAAGCAGGCTAGTCTCATGGTACAGCAAGAAACAGCAAACAGTTTCCAACTCAACGGCCGAGGCTGAATATATTGCTGCTGGAAGCTGCTGTGCTCAGATCTTGTGGATTAGGAATCAACTACGAGACTATGGCTCTGTATTGAACAAGATTCCTATTTTATGTGACAATACAAGTGCAATAGCCATCACCAACAACCCTGTGCAGCACTCGAGGACAAAGCACATTGACATCAGGTATCATTTTATTAGAGAGCACGTCATGAATGGTACTGTTGAACTATTTTTTGTTCCAACAGAAGAACAAATAGCAGATATTTTCACTAAACCACTTGACGAATCCACATTTACCAGATTAGTTGGTAAATTGGGCATGTTAAATAGTTTTAGTGATTAATTTAATTAATATCTGGAATCTGTTCTTGAATGAATTTACAAATAAATTTTTCATAAATGAAAAATTCATTTGCAAATTTATTTTATCAGTTTATCATATTTCTTGCTTATTTCTATGTAATATATATTATCTTATCTATGATTATTTACTCTACTTGTTAATTGAAAATATCTCAGAATATTTTATTTCCTCTAAAAATATTTTTCTATGAATTTTATTTGCTAAAATTCAACAGAAATCTATTTTTGGAATAAAAATAATTAATTCTGATATATTATCTTTGTTTCTGTAAAAATTATAAGTTTTTATTTTCAGTTTTACTATTTTGAAATGAAGGTTCAGTACTTAATTAGATGTCTGTACATATTCATTTTATTTTAATACTGGAAAGACAATCGGCAAGACAATTAAAATTGTCTTGCTGAAAATCATTTCAGTATAAATGAAAATATAAATTCGTTATGTCTATTTTATCTTATTCTAGAAAGACAATCGGCAAGACAATTGAAATTGTCTTGCTGAAAGTCATTTTAGTAATAATTGATTGCTTATTTTAATATCAGATTAATTTTATAACTGGCAAGACAATCGGTAGGACTATTGATTGTCATGCCAGTAATAAAATTAATATCAGAATTATATTGTTTTATTTTGTACTGGTATGACAATCGGTATGACTATCAGATTGTCATACCAGTTGTGTATTTTTATTTGTTTCATTTCCTTCTTTTTTGCCTGGTATGACAATCGGTATGACAATCCCGGATTGTCATACCAGCTGTTATATAAGGCTGTTGTTGTGTTGTGTTAATTCATATTCAACTTAGCAGTTCATTTTCAAAAATCTGAACAGTTTTTTACTCTCTTTTACTCTCTTCTCTCTCCTCGAACAAGAACAAAACCAAACCATCAATCCAATTCATTTCTTTGCTCGAGTTTTTGCTCAGCACACTTAATCATCACTTTGTGATATATACATACAAGTATATACATAAAGAAGTGCTGCTGAAATTTTCTTAAAAAAAAAAATAAAAAAAAAATTATTATAAAAAACGCAAAAATCAAATTAAAATCAAGTTGCCCCTTCAAATTCCATTTTAATTTTAATTTCTTACTTGTGTCTTTTGGTGTATCAAAATTGTGCTTGTGAGTTAAGAATTTTAACGAGATACATTTCGGTCTAAATTTTTCGATTATAATTAATTTAATTCGAATTATTAAATTAATTTAATTAATTCGAATTTTCTTAATATTATTCTTAAAATTCTGAAAAGCTTGTGTCTTATTATTTTTTTTTAAAAAAAAAAAATGGCTCTCAATTTCCAAATTGTCGCACATAATCAAGTTGGTTATTTTAATCCGGAAAAATGTGATGTTGAAAAATTTAAGCCGTGGATTAGATTTTTAAATGATCACTCGATTGTTAGCTCTGCTATTAAATCAAATGTGATTTTAAACGTCGATCTTCTTAGACTGATTTGCACAACTTCTACTGTGGCCGATGATTCAAAATCTTTTTCATTCACCATCGCAAACACACAGTATGTAGTTGATGAAACAGTCGTCAATCGTGCTTTAAATTTTCCACTAGACAATTTCTGTAATTTACCCTCTGAAAATGATATCACAAATTTTTTCAATGCCATTCACTATCAGGGGGTGATCAATTTAACCAAACTTTCTAAATCAAATTTGGTGTCTGAATGGGATATATTCTTCGATACACTTTCCAAAGTGTTTGCCAACTGCACAAAATCTAATTTTCATAACATTACTTCCACCCTGCAGTATATTGGTCTTGCGGTTGTTTTCAATCAAAGGATCAATTTTGGCAAACTACTTTTTCCCATTCTCCTGAGACGTCTAACTTCTGCTTTACGTGATCATTCTACAAATCGTAGGGTATCATGTTACTATGCTCGTTTTCTTATGCTCATAGCAGATCATCTACTCACCCCTGAACACAAATCACTTTTTGCTAACTCTGCTGTAACTGAACCCCCACCAGTTAGCAAAAAGATTTACACTCGCCAAGACACAACCTTCAAATTTATGCAAGTACCAGTACTTGTATCTGCTTTCATGGCCAATTATATTCCTTTACCTATTTTTAATCTACCCGGCCATGAACAGCAACCTCAACCTCCAGTGGTACAAGCCACCCAGACTCTTCCATTACAGGTAGTAATTCCTCTCTCTCACTCTCTTCCTACTTCTGTTAACAGACCCTCAGTGGTTGATAGGGCTGACCATGAAGTTGTAGAACCACAGCTTCAATCCCAGGTCATAGAGCCAAACACAGAGTCTCATTCTATCTCACCCTCTCCCCCACTGTCAAAAATGTTACCCAGAAGATTATTAGGAAGTAGTAAAATGTCAAATTTGAGTGAACCCTCAGCTCTGCCTCCTCCTAAGAAAAGAAAAACCTATTCTGAGGCATCTGAAAGCCCATCCTTGTCCTCCCAACAGGACATGGACTTTGAAATGGCCAATGAACAGTTACTAGAGGCATCCTCTCAACAGGATGCATCTATTGAAATTCACCATCGGGCCATGGCATCCTGTACTGAGTCAAGCACAATTCCATTACTCACAATGGAACCATACACTTCCCCAGATAATACTCAGGACACCCAGCGAGGAGTGCACGTCGAGTCGGTTACAGTGCCTGCCATAGTTACGGCAGAAGAGCATTCACATGCTTCAGAGGGAAAATATGACTCTCCGCCATCTTTAATAGAGTCATTTTCTCCCCTCCCAGATCAAACACCTCTGGCTCCCTTATGGGATTCTCCACTCGCAGATTTATCTGGAGAAAGTGGAGGGCAACTCGGTCAATCTATCCCTGAAGCAATTCAGACATCTATTCCAAAAGATTTGATAGCATTGACTGAGGATCGGGACTCGCGAATTCCCATTGCACCACCACTGACCTCTCTTGAAGAGGCTAGGGTGATTTTTTATGCAGGTACACAAGAACAGCAATTGGAAGACTCCTCACGAGCAATCATATTGAGAGAAACACATGCACGTGAGATGAGTGAACCAAATACGAGTGAACTTCAGGTGAGAGCACACACAGACACTGATACTGTCAACCTGTTAGCTCAGATTGCTGCCCTGAAAGAAGAACTTGCCAAAAGTCAAGCTGAAGCTCAAGCATTCAAAGCACAAGTGGTTGAACGGTCTTCTTCTTCCACCTCTGTCGACAATCAACTTGCAATCATAAGGAATGACATCTCAGATTTAAAGACTACTGTAATACCAAAGCTCAATTCTATTCAGGACACTCCAAATTTATCAGCTGATGACATATCCAACTTCTGCTCCCTACATACAAGAATGACTTCTCTTGAAGACCTCGTTGAGATGAATCATTCACTAGACAACTCAAGATTTCTAAAGATAGAGACGGGCATGGAACATCTGAATGAAGGCATGAAGCACTTATATTACATGATCAAGAATTCTCATTGCCCTAATGAAGAACAAAGAGCTTATTTTGAAGGACCGTCTGGTGGAGGATCAGGCTCTGGAAGTGGTGGAGGTTTCAAAGGAAAGTCTGTAGAGGATCCCTCAACTAAGGGGGAGAAGAAAGGAGGGAGTAGTTCCAAAGGGAAAGAAAAAGATACTTCTGCTGGAGATAAAGGAAAGGCTGATGATGCCTACTACAGTGGAGAACAGGATGACTTCGATATTTTTGACATTCCCACTGAACCAGCTCAGGAAGATAAAGATGGGTTATTTGAAGCTGAAGAAGAAAGTGATTTTGAAGATTGGGAAGAAGAAGATACAGTGGATCCTAGGTTTGAGAAAGAATTTCAGAAAGAAAAGTCAGAGATGCAAAGAAAAGAAGCTGAACTCAAGAAGGTCTCACAGATCATTGATAGGAGAAAAGACATACAAAGAACAGAAACTCTTCAAAAGCAACGTCTTCATGACATTAAAGCTCAAGAAAGGAGAAGAGATGTCAGACTGAAGATTGGTGGAAAGTGGGATGAAGCTAGGAGAGTACTCGATATGCCTCAGCTATGCACTAACAATGATAGGCAGTTCTTACATCTTCTGGACAAGCTGGAAATCTCAAATCCTAACAATGACATGTACATGAATGCTATCAAGACTGAAGTCTCAAGGATCACAGCTGCTTTTGATAGATCCCTAAATGAGATGAGCATTTTTGTATATTGTCAGAGTGAAGGATCATTCAAGGTGTCACTTCATCTATTCGAGAATCGTTCGTTGTCAGAGATTTGGGTTCTTTTAAACAAAGTGAAAAGAAGCTCAGAGTTGAATGAAGTTCTTCGGGAAAGACTTAAAGAGTTTGCCAGCAGGGCTAGTCCTCAAGTGGTCAACAATCCTCATCAAGTGAGATTCTTTAAGTCTGATTGTCTTCAAATCTGTCAGCTAGATGTACAATCTCTTAAAGACTACTCAGCTAAGCATCTGGTCTGGATGGAACATCATTTGAGAACAGCTGGATATTCATCCATGTTGAAGACTCAAGCTGCTGACTTGATTCAAGCTTATTGTGAGAAGAATGTTAAAAGGTACAATCAACTCAAGAATAAGTTGAAGACAGTTGGAGTTCAACCAGTCAGACCTGCAAGCTTCACTTCAGAAAAGGATCGTGTTTTTGACAAGGAATTGCTTCAAGATTTAGAAGAAGGTGAAGTCAGAAGAGAAGACAACTAAAGTCAATTAGCTCAAAACTCAATGTAATATGATTAGAGCGTTATGAATCAAGATAGTCTAATGTAGTTATATGTTCAGGCTAGAGGAACATCTATCTTGTATTCACTTGTAAATTTCATTTGGAATCTGGAAAATGTTAAATATAATCCAGAACTTTTCTGCTATTTACTTTACATTACTGTTCATATCTTTTTCTTATTTGTTAGTTGAGTTATCCTCTAGGTATTTGTTGTTATTGTCTAACAAACAAATAGGGGGAGATTGAAAGGCATATGTCATAGCCTACTCGTTTATTCGAGTATTTAACTCAACTCAAATAAGAATGTAATAAGTAAATAGTGGATCAAGCATCAGAGAGATCTCACAAAGTAACATCTGTCAAAGAATAAAGAAACATTGTTCATCTGCAGTCTTGAAGATTCACTGGAAGAAGTTCAAGAAGTTGATCATGCCTCAGTGATATAAATCAAGATCGTGGAATTAATCAAGTGACAGAGATCTCGTCAAGGTATCATTTATTACAAGGATTCAATCAGAACAACAAAGTCAAGACATGAAGAAACGTCACGAAAGTTAGTCACTCATGAACCAGACAGTACATCGAGTGTCAGCATTGAAGTGACGGAATTGATTCATAAGTCTCGAAGATTGTCTGAAGAATGGATGCTGCTCAGGGTTAGTATTAATTCTCTATTAATTAATTAAGTCATATAATTTAATTAAGAAAATAAATTAACTCTGCAAGGATTAATTTATTGATTAATTGAATTAAATTGATTAATTAATTTAGAATTAATAATGAGGATTTTCAGAATATTAATTGATTAAAATCTGTGATAATTCTAAAAAGACAACTGATTGTACTAGTATGACAATCGGTATGACAATTGATAGTCATACCGAATGTCTTACTAATTCAGTTAATTGTTTTGATAGAATTTTTACTTAGATTAAATTCAATTATGTATTCAGAAAAACAATTTCATTTGAACTAATATGACAATCGGTATGACAATCAATAGTCATACCGAAAGTCTTGCTAGTTCATTTTAATTGTCTTCCTAGCTCTATTAGATTGTCTCACCGAAAGTCATTCAAGCTCAAATGGATTGTCACACCAGTTCTCAACAACTTCGGCTGTGATTGTTTAAAAGAAGCAGAAGACACTATCTCATATTAACAATTGAAAAAATACAGAGCAGCAAGACACAGAACAAGAAAAAGCAGAGAACAAAAGAAAAATATTTCATCTTCCATCTGCTTATTCAAGATCAAATATTCTAGCTTGTTAATGTTAAATCCAAACCACTAGAATTACTTATCTTGTTCTTGTATATCAATCTAGCGGATTAAAATCCCTAGAACTTAATCTCAAATCGCTTTTAGCATTTGATCTTTTAATTACAAAAATAGAAAAAGTTCATGTCGAATTTATTCTAAATTTGTAATAATTGATTTGAGATTAAACCCTTGTAATCGATACCGTAGTTGTAACACCTTTCAAGTTTAATAAAAGTTTTATTTAACTTGAAGTTTGTTTCACAATTTTATTCCGCATTTTATTCGAAGAAACGGTATTGTTTGCATTCAACCCCCCTTCTACAAACAAATTGGGACCTAACAGCTTCATAAATGTTAACATGCCTGTATCCTTTCAGAACAACTTTACATGTAGATTTGCTTACAACTTCACAGTGTTCTTCAAAGAAATCCACATGATAACCTCTGTCACATATTTGACTAACACTGAGCAGATTATGTTTAAGTCCTGAGACCAGAGCTACTTTCTCAATGATGACATTTCCAAGATTGATATTGTCATATCCCAGTGTTTTTCCAATATTGCCATCTCCATAAGAAACGCCTGGGCCAGCTTTCTCCACAAAGTCTGATAGCAGGACTTTATTTCCAGTCATATGTCATGAGCATCCACTGTCCGGAACTATGATGTTTTTCCTGTTGCCCTGCAATCACAAAGACCACTAATGATTAGTTTTAAGGACCCAGACGTGCTTGGATCCTTTAGCCTTATTAAGTTTGTTAACATTTGCAGCGAATTTAGCATCAGAGTTTATGTTAACAGTTTTCTTATCAGCATTTACAGTATCAGACTTTACATCAGAACTTATACTAGAAGGAACAATGCTAACTTTCTTTAAAGAAGATTTTATTTGATAATAATCATAGTACAAACTATGATATTCCTTACAAGTATAAATGGAATGCCATATACTACCACAATGAAAACAAGGATTTTGTGGCCTATATCTAACAGACTGACTCTTAACTCCTGACTTTGAAGGTAAGGAGTTTATGTTGTTATTCTTCTCAACTCATTAATATCATCAGTATGAAAGGCATAAGTAGTTTGAGGTACCTTTAACTCAGTAGCATCAGAACTGCTATCAACATTTGCCATCAAGGCATATATCTCCTCACTTTCAGAATCTGAAGTGTCTGTACATCTTTTCTTCTTTGTGACAATAGTTTTGCCTTTGTCACTCTTCACTTTCTTGCAATCAGGAGATATGTGGCATTTCTCACCATATTTGTAGCATTTGACATTTGTGTAATCTCCTCTGTCAGACTTTCCTCCTTTGCCTTCAGATTTTCTGAAACTCTTCTTATCAGAACTTGCACCTTTACTGGAAAACTTCTTTCCCTTTTTGAATTTTCTGTATGCAATCCTCGTGATTCCTTTCACCATAAGAGCACACAACTTCATCATCTCTTCATCAACATCCATCTCAGGCAAGCTTTCAGTTTCTGAGTCATCATCACTATCAGAACTTGATGACTCAGTATCAGACTTTGTAATGAGAGCTTTTCCCTTGCCTTTCTTTGAGATAGCTGCTTTGGGGAATTCCTCCTCAGCCTTAAGGGCAACTGTCCTTGACTTTCCTCCTTTCCTCTTGCTTCTTTGTTCCATCTCAAGTTCATGAGTCTTGAGCATCCCATAAATTTCATCAAGAGTTATTTCTTCAAGATTATAGTTGTCTCTTATAGTTGTGCCCTTCAAATCCCAACTTTCACGAAGAGCTAACAGGAATTTAAGATTTGAATCTTCAAGATCATATTCCTTATCAACTAGTGACAAATCATTCAAGAGTTTGACAAATCTGTCATATAAACCAGTTAATGACTCATCAGACTTTGAGTCAAAGTGTTCATACTCTTGAGTGAGTATTGTCTTCATGTTCTTCTTAATTGATTTAGTTCCCTGGCATCTTATCTCCAAGGCTTCCCATATCTCTTTTGTAGTCTTGCAGTTAATTACCCTGTTTGACATGACATTATCAATGGCACTATGCAGCAAGTGTCGTACCTTAGCATCTTTAGCAATTGAAGAGATATCTTCAGCAGTGTAATCACTCTTCTCTTTTGGTATAGACTTTGCTGGTTGACCTGCAACGACAACAGTGAGTTTGGTTGGCTTGTGAGGTCCTTCATTGATTCTGTCAAGATATTCTGGATATGTAGCTTCCAGAAACATAGACATCCTCACCTTCCATATGGGATATTCAGATGGTTTCAGTATAGGAACTCTAATAGTCTCATATCGACTATGGATTTGAGTCTTTGGAGGTTCTTCAGTTTTGGTGGACTTAGTTGGATTTTGTTCTTCTTCAGATATGATTGTTTTCGGATCTTAAACTGTTTGTGTGTTAACAGATCTGCTCTGATACCACTTGTTAGGTCACACACACTGTAGAAGGTGGTTGAATACAGTGTTTAGCACAATCAAATCGAATTAAAGAACACAAGTAACAGAAAACAGACTTTATTCAATATAATAAACTCTGTTACAATATGGAACTGTCCTCTCTCAGTGATGAACAAATATCACGAGAGCTGCTAGGGTTACAATGAATATTATTCTCGATAATGATAACACATATAGTGTAAACCCTATATTTGTGTTTATATACTACACAATTACAAGATAATCTCTAATTGATATGGAATATAATTCTGCTTCCTAAAATATATCAATCAGTTATCTTTTCTTCCAAGTATTCTATTCTTCATAGAATTCCTTCTTCATGCATATCTCTTCTTGCGTTTGTCTTGATCTTCTTTCCTTTCAATCAGCCGCCTTCCTTATCTGAAAGTCTCCTTAAGTCCTGATATTATCTTCTGATAAATATCTCCTGATAACTTAAGTTCTGACAACTTAAGTTCTGACAACTTAAGTTCTGACTTCAGTATAAATGCTGATTTCCAGTTAAATACTGATTTGTCCTGTTTAAGTAAGATCTGAAAACTAAACACAAATCATATTAGACATTACATTATCAAATATATCTAACAACGTAATTTCATGCTGTAACATGAACATAGTACGCCAAATCTCCATAATGCATTAAGAAAGATTCAAGATGAAGTAAAATGCGACATCAATTTTAAAAAGAAACAGGTTACAATTGAGTCTTACTATAAAAAAATTATAATTTTGATGTAATATATATTAATTTATATATTATATGGGACTTATATGTATTAATAAAAAAAATATAATCTTATAAATTCAACAAATTATTAACTTAGTATAAAGATTCCGGCTCAAGGTTACAAGAAATTATTAATTTAAAGAGGTTATTAATTTATTGCGTATTAATTTATGGAGGTTAAATTGTAATTAGGAAAGGCGGGAGTAAAAAACTTCCAAGCCCCGCACTCTCTCAATAATTGAAGAATACGGGTACCAAAAAGTTAAATAGAGGCGGGTTGAAAAATACGGGTACCAAAAAGTTGATTTGCCCCGATTAGTAAACAAACGCAAGGTTTTGCTTCAACAACACACTCTGTCTCTCTCTCTCTCTGCACTATTCAAAGATGTTCAAAAAGTAAGTTCCTACATTTATCCGTATCTATAATTCATGCATACCCATTCTGCATCTATGTTCTTGATTTACTTGTTGTTGTTGTTGTTGTTGTTTATATTGTATGTGTTTTATTGATATTGTTTTTTTATATGAATTGCTGTTAATAAATGTATTTACATGTTTTTTTTATGGGGGTTGTTGGGAATCTATGTTATGTAATTATGTTGGTGGCTTTTTTTGGGAAAAAGATTATATGTTTAGGCAGTATGATTGGTGGGTGGTGATTTAGTATTAATATTATAATTTGTTTTGTTTTAATGGTTTTAGGTTTTCGTCTGAGGAGGTATCTGGCCAAAATCAAGTTAAGGCATCGGTGCAACGTAAAATCCGGCAGAGCATCACTGATGAGGTATATCATGTGTTTTGTGTGTTTAATTCGATATTTTTTAGATTATATAGTCTATCTGTAACAAACTTAGATACTCCTCCTATATACTCTTTGGATTCAGTTTGTGATGTTCGAAATTTAGAAATGGATACGTGTCAATGTAGGTTTTGAAGTTCTATATTTTGTCAATAGGTAGTGATGTTTAGCTAGTTAATGGAATTTGCAAAACTATTAAACAATATTAGGTTATGTTCATTTCATATTGTTTATTGCTATTCGAGAAAATGATTCGAAAAGGTCAAAATGTATCTTTTATTTTAGAATAGAAACTGGCATGAGTAATTTCTCTTTCTTTCATATATTGTAATGCAATTGTTAATCCTAAATTTTTTTCACAGTATCCAGGACTTGAACCGGTAATGGATGATCTACTTCCTAAAAAGTCCCCACTTATTGTTGTGAAATGGTAATACTTGCTCTTTTAGCTCCATCATCCTTATATTATAATTTTCTTTGTGTGTGCGCGCGCGCATTTATTCACACCAATAAAACATATTTAAATAGGTTGTTAGTTTCAAGCAATTGTTAAAATCACTTATAGGTTCATAAAATCTCACAGCAGAAAGATAAAAATGGTCCCAAGTATGAATGACATAGTTTCAACCATCTCTCTCCATTTAATTTTACTTCATCTCTACAAACTTTATCTTAGATGTATAGAGGAAACTAAAGATATAAGATATCAGTGTAATGTAATATAAACTGGAAAACAGTCAAATAGGTTATAAGTTATAACTATAATTCTTTTTGCATTCTTGGTTTCACTTGTATTTATTCATACGGTCTTCTGTATTTCTGAACGTGAACTACATAAATAGTTGATCTTTAAGTTATATTTATAATCGGGGGTGTAGGGGTAGATAGGGGGAAAACTTCAGTAAGTTATGACATGTAAGTTTGGGGCTCTTCAAGTCCAATCATGCTGCATGCCTCCTACTCTGGTGGAATAGCACTCTGTAGGATAGGGGATGTGCCAAAGAGATTTATAATTTGGAGGGAAGAAAGAGAATTAGTTGGTGATATAGCTATATACCTCTGTTGTGCAGAATGCTTTGCGTTCAAGCGAAGAATTCGTTTCATTTTCTTACATTTCTGATGATTTTTTTTTTCCTGAAATGAAATCTGGGCAGTAGGGTTTAAAAAGATAGCTCTCCTGCCAACTGGTTGTTTTCGATCCGGAATCCATAGTTTATTTCATATACATACAATCATGTATAGTACTATTGTGTGTGTTTCACTGCCGTTGAATCTTAAATATTAATTTTAATTGTGTCTAATATCTGTTTTTTTTGTATTTTTCTGCTTGTAGCCAGAACCATCTGAATCTAGTTGTGGTCAACAATGTGCCATTATTTTTTAATGTGCGTGATGGGCCATACATGCCGACTCTGCGGCTTCTTCATCAATGTAAAGTGCTCTTATCTAGAACTATTATTTATAAGTTTGGTTCAACAACATAAGGGCTCTTGCATGTAACTTTTGGAGTTTACGTATTGTAAAACCAAAAGTTGAGATATTGAAATGCGGGCCCTTTCTCGTGACCATGTGATCTAGGTTAGTTGAGACGCATTTGTGTTTTAAAGTGGCCAATCAGAAAAATTTAAATAATCACATATGCTCCGACTAAGGGTCAAAGTCCATTGCAGAAATTCAAATAATCATGTAACTGTGTCTGCTGAGATGCAAACGCTCAACCTCTTGTTACAATAGGCTACAAGATTTGGGATACGAGTTAGAGTAGACTTGACCTTAACTAGAATAATATTGGATGTTTTTAAAATCTAAATGATTTACATGGATTAGCTTGTACATATTGACAGTTTCCATATTTAGCTATCTCTCTGGTGCAAAGGTTATCTATCTTTCCTTTTTTTCATATACGGTAGAAGCTATTGTTGTTGTTGACCATCACAAGAACAAGCAAACCACCACAACTATATTACCGGGCAAAACTTTAGCTACCACATCTTACTGACAGCAGAGAATTTGAGTCATTATAATGCACACCACTCTTATCACCTTTGCACTGGGTCCTAGCTCCACTGTAGTATCAGTGTCCTTTAGATATTACCAGAGCACTAATCTATCTAAGAATCAGTTCATATATTAAAAGCAGAGAGGAGAGAAGTATTTATCTTTAGTTCTATACTGCTACAGATCTGACAAAATAAAGGTACTCGCAATCTACAAATTTCCATCTTCAAGTTGCTCCCTTTTCCATAGTTATTGTTTTGTCTTCAATGAATTACTAATTTCTATTCTGCATTTTTTCGCTACCCCTGGTTTAAAGGCTGAATTATACTTACGTGATTAACTTCAACAGTCATACCTGTAGTCATGAGGCTGTCCTAAAATTCTTACTAGTAGCTTACTTCTTGCAGATCCGGACATAATGAAAAAGTTGCAGGTAGACAGGGGTGCAATAAGATTTGTGCTTGCAGGTGCAAACATAATGTGCCCAGGGCTTACATCTCCTGGTGGTTATTTGGATGAAGAAGTTGGTGCAGAAACTCCTGTGGTACGCAATATGAAATATTAACTAACTTTTGGCCCAAATAATAGTTCATATATTAAACAGTTTTAATTATGTTTATCGTAATAAAGTTTGGATCAGAACTTTTATTTAATAAATTGATAATTTAAGAAACAAGATATATTTGGATGTACTTATTGTTCTGAAGTGTTGTGTAACATTTTCAGGCGATAATGGCTGAAGGAAAGCAACATGCTCTTGCTATCGGTTTCACGAAAATGTCGGCAAAAGACATGTAAGTTGCTATCACCTGATGTGATGGTGCTTCTTCCCTGATCTTTCATGTTATATTTCCTGTTGGTTGGAATATATTGAATAAGCCGTAGCTGCTGTGTGTTTACGTATGCATGTGTTATGAACACATTCAATACTTGATAATTGTCTTATCATTTATAAAACATCCACGCGTTTAATAAATCTCAATTCACTCTAGAGTGGAATGGGTCTCTGTATGACTCCATCCACATATCACATGTTATGTACCAAAACCTTGCTGCATTGTATGTTAACAAACAATGAGTATCTGCATTATTGTGTTAAATGATTAATGTACATGCATGAGCGCGCGTGGCCATGTGTTAGTAACCCCGAATGTCTTAGTTACTTTGCCAACATGTAATATAATGCTAGAGACCTAGAATATTACAGTAACCTTGTTTGTTTTGGTATAGAGGTACTTTTTTCTGCTACATAATTGGATGAATATATTGCTACTTTAATGCCTTTCTGCAAAAGAGTAAGTTGGCAACATAGTAAATTGCGTTCTTGTTAAAAAAATCCCCTTAAATCAGATTGCTGTGTGAAAACTGAATTGCCATGCTGAAATGCTTATATTCGCTTACGTCACAAGAATACATATTTAAGTTTCTTTTCGGGTTACTGCAGCAAGGCAATCAATAAAGGAATTGGTGTGGATAACATGCATTATCTTAATGACGGTCTTTGGAAGGTACTTGCTTATTTTGTTGTCTTTTCGTTTGTCTTAATGGTGTCTACTTAGCTGACTCAAGTTTTTTCCACGAGTACAATCGACAACGAAGCTCTATGCTGAAGGTCTCATCTGATGCATAAATAACAAGTTTTTTTGAACATGGACAAACTACTACAGGAAAAATTGTTTTATTTTACATTGAATAGTTTTAATTTTCATATTTTCATCAAGCACGAAGAAATACAGGGAGGCAACACAATTCTTTGTGTGTATTGCATTAATTGTGGAGAGGAGGATGAGAGCAATTAGATACCCCAAGGGAATACAAATTTTTGAAGCCTAATCTTGTGTTTTTTTTGGCTGCCTGCGACACAGTATTTACATTCTTTCCTCTCTTTTTTTTATCAAGTATTTGCATTCTATCCTCATATTTCTAGGCCTCTTATGATCATTTCACCTCTTGTAACATATTAAACATATTCTCGTTGTGGTGGTTAAACACATGCCTGTGTTATTTGTGTGTGACATCATGTTTACTTTCTTTTATTTGTTGTTATTAGCATCTACCTTTATGTGTTTGAATACTAAATGATATCTTTCTTTTTAAGCAGATCATTTATTGCAAGAATTTATTGTGGATTAAGTTGTCAGTATGGACCATTAAAAGTACCATTTTCCTTGTATTGATGATTATAACAGATGGAGAAACTAGATTGAGCTTGTGCCTGGATTACCTTCAACACAATAGGTGCAAATTTAAGTGAAGTGGTTGCTTATTGAGAAAGGGTTCCTCATCCTTGGGCAGTTTTTCTGTGCAATGAAAGTAGTTGTGCAGCTGATCAGTAGGAGGCTCATTTCTTATGTCAATTACATGTAGAAATTTTGAATTATTATCCCAAAGCTTCATTTTGTTTATAATCAAAATGGTGCTTCAAATCGGATACCTGCTGTTCCTTCGAGAGCAAAGTGCAGACAGACTGCTGATGAATGCGATTTCTCAAGTTACAATTATGTATGTGATATCGAAAATGCGGTTTTCAATCAGAAGGAATCGCAATACGAATGTTTACCTGATGGTAACACATAATAATGTGCTCCCACAGTTTTTCTAGAAGGGACACTATGCTGCAATTTTAAATTTTTATTTTTGAAGATACAGAGCATGTCAGTAGAATAGATGAAATGAATCTCTGCATATAATAAACTAAAACTAAGTTTGTAGTATGTGCCAAATGTCACATGCACGCACCAGAAAAACAGTATAATAAAATCAAAGTATCAATACCTATAACTGAATAAGAATGACAATCTCTTATATGTTCAAATAATAGTATATCCATTAGGTCGCACTCGCCAGAAATTCAACATCAGTACCCAATTTTGTAATTAATTTTCACGTATGGATATAGTCCATTGCATATATATTCATTTAATATTAAAAACATTAAACTTGACTAAAAAATAAACAAGAAACTTTCGGAAAGTAATTATTTATACCAACATTAACATATCATTTACTCTTTATGAGAAGTAATAATATTGAAACACAATAATAAAATTAAAAAATGTCTTCTTTTAGAGAAATATTTTTATTTATTGGATTCTAGAGTTGAAAAATTGACAGAAGTAGAAAAAAATGTATAAGATAATATATTTTCTATTACAAATCCTTCTTTAACTTTGATTAATAATGCAAAGCTCTGGCCTCTGGTAATTAATTAATATGACAGCAACAGATGATAGGTTTTTGTTAGTTGTGAATATTAAGGTCTTCCAAAAGCATTCTCAAATTATGAATGGTGAAGTTGTGAATAGGTTCACCAAGACAACTTTGTTAATCAACTCCTCCTCCTCCTGCTGCTATGACTGTGCTAGTTAGTATTTCTTAAAACATGAACCCCACAAGTGTTGAAGAAAGAACATGTAACAGAAATACAACAAGAGGCTTTCCCAGAAATTTAGCAAGACAGCCCTCAACTGAACAAGAGGCTCATCTGTCATTTCCTCATATCTCATAAACAGCACCCGGTATGGCCTTTCCAGGCTTTGTTGGCAAATTAGACAAATTTTGGTTTGCCGGAATATCAAACTTGTAACACATTAGGAATGCTTACAGTTACATGACATCCAGACATATATATAATCTCAATACTTTGCTGTGTTTATATTCATATTCAGCATATATTCAAGTGAGTCTACATGAAACTCCTACCAACTACTATGTTGTTATTAGTTGACCAATGTAACTTCATCACTATGTATGTTGCATACATGCTGAGACGACAGAGAGATGGAAATCAATGATCAATTCTAGTTGTTAAAATTTTAATGGAAGATGTCAACAATATATATCAACCATCTTTCCACTAAGCCACCAAAATTGTCTATTGACGTTTTTCTCTCAGTCATCTCTTTCTCCGACATGTATGTCATCTGTATTTCCAACATCTATATCCCCACTATCGGCGACTGCAGCATCTTCCGATGCCATATCTCTGCCTTCCGAAATCACACCCCCGACCAAAACTCCTGCTAACAATCCGGCTCCTAGTCCCAACAACGTATTGATACCAAAACCTGATATCTTCTTCTTTTCAACCGACTTTTCTTGGTGGACAGGATTGTTTGCATATGCCACATGCTGTCCTGTATAGTTATATCCAGGAGGTGGTGCGTAATAGGTTGGAGGATACGGATAGATATATCCTCCACCATATCCTGGATAACTATACCCTGGAGGTGGAACAGGGTATTGTCCTGGCACCATCCCTGGCTGCGAATTCAATGTATAATATCCACCATGACCAAAAACATCTGTCCCATTAGTTTGCAGTGGTGGATACATATCAGCAGTCGACGTGTTTGTGACAGGTGTAATAGCATTAGCCTGCTGTATGAATTTATCTCCGAACCTAAAAGAAATTTTGAGGCTGCCTTTAGCCTTTCCAGCCGTTGTCAAAACCTGATATTCCGCCTCTGTATCTTGTGATGTTTTGTTATCCATGGAATCTTGAAGAAGATCCATAAGAGGAATCCGAACCACTCCAACAACCTTATCACCAAGTCCACGTTCCGCCTTGAGATGAAAATTGACAAAATTTCTGAATATGGAAGGTTCGTCAACGGTAAACTTGAACCGGTGGTTCCATTCGGGGTCGCAGCCCCCACTCCTGTCCATATGAGTCCTGCGCTTTGTTGTTGTCGGTGATTCATCATGTTCACCGCTTATGAACACCTCCACGAAAACCACCATTTTCATAAACATGTTGACATTTTTCAGATCTGTTGCAGATATAACAGTAATGTCTAAGGGTCGATACTCCATTTCTGGCGTATCGCCCTTAGCATATATATTAAAGCCTATAACTTTCTCAGCCGGAATTATGAATGGTGTTTCCAGATATGATGATGAAGTTACGTAGCCAGATAAACAAACAGCAAAGGCCGGGGTTGAGGAGTTTGATTATGAATGAATGATGTTTCCAGAAATGATTTTGTTTTTGATGGTCTAATTATAGAAAAATAAACACAAGGATGATGAACAAATAAAAAGTAAGTGAAGAACAAATCCTACATATAATTTAGGTGTGTGGTTGTAAAGTACATACAACTATTGGATTATTTTTTATTATTATTATTTTTGACGTCGATACATTTTAATTTTATTGATATATTCCAAGATTTAGCAAAGCACATGACAGAATGGAAGTTATAATTATCTCAATTAGTAGCTAGTAGCTTGCTAGTAGCAAGCCACAACCAAAAATACGAGAATATAAAAATAAAGCCATAGGGGTGGTCTTAAAAAGCAAAAGCTTCTCAAAACTCCAAGTTTGAAGACTTTCTATCATTACGACGACATGTATATAAACCTCGGATAATTTATCTAGATTTGCACTATAACACAAGTTCAAACAAAAAAGAAGTAAAAAGCAAAAACTTCAGTTACATGACACATATAGCCAAACAAAAAGCAAGTTCCTTTTTAACATGCAAAGAGTGCAAAACACTGATCATCGGATTGAAGTCTTCAATATGCCCATGGCATGATTGATAGAATTTGCTCTCTGCGTGCAACAAGCCCCACTTCTGCCAAGTTCTAAGATGGCCACTTGTTTGACCATATTAATATCTCTTCATGTCCTAGCAACCCTTTTAACCTATTCAACTTTTCACTTGTCAAGCTTTTTCTTGTTTTGGTACTTTAGCATATTCTGTTGGTTCATGTGATTTTCTTATTTTCTCCCCTCACCCCCCACTATTTCTATCATAACCATGCCTTGTCCTTACTCTTATCGGATTTTAAAGAGGATGCAGAGGCATATATCCTAGAAAATCTGTCACACTATTCACAACATCATTGCACTTGTTTAAAAGGCCCATCATCTGTTGTGAGATATCCACATTTGGGGGACTCGGGATCATGGATGGTGCAATCACACTGTTCAAATTATGACCATTTATTGGTGCTATTTCACTATGGTGCAACTGCAAATAGTTTGGCGGTCTTAAAGAATTAACAGCAGTAGGTACATCAAGTAAAGGCATGGGAGATGTAGGAATGACAATATTCTTACTATTAATATCCAATCCATGATTAGTTGAAGAAGATGCACCACCATCAACAAAACTAGCATTGTTCTTATTACCAATCATCGATTGCTCTCCCCCTCTATTTGTTTCTTCCTCACCTAAAGCAAATCTTACACGATTTCCCTTACCACCGCCATTAGTACCACTGGTCTCATCACCATTTGACTTTTTAAGTATGGATTTCGGCTGACCTCCTGGTTGCTGCAGTGTCCGCAGAGGTAGAGACCTTGATGGTCTTTGTTCAAGTGCTGAATCAGTCAACCGTGAGGTTCCCATTGCTGAATCTTCCTTGTGCACTTTGCCCTGTTCGGAGACAGGTGCCGCAACTTCAACCTCTCGTGTGTAACACCTGACATCCATATTCCCAAACAAGTTACGAGTAGAAGAAGCAAATTTACATGCCGACTCTGCATCAACCCTGCGGAGGTATACCAGACGGCATGTTGAGGTCTTCCAGTATATACGAGTAGCAGAATGATCTAATTGCCCAAAACGGGCAAACCGAGCCTTCAATTCCATAATAGATGGCAGCGTTCCTTGAGGTGGGAACTTCATTACCAACATCATTGGACCTAGTGATTTTGAGGAAGGCTCCGCTTTTTTTAGAGGTGCTGGTTTAAGTGATTTCATTGTTGGCGGCCCACTTGCTTCTGTGAGAAGTGGTCCTTTAGGCAATTTCATTGTTGGCCCATGTGCTCCTTTCAGAGGTGCTGGTTTAAGTGATTTCATTGTAAGACCACTTGCTTCTTTGATCACATCTCCTTGCTGCATAACTGGAGTTTTCTGAGTAGCCTTCTTTTTTGCTTTAAATTCTATCATATCATTAATCTTTTTCTTCTTTTTTGCAGCAATTTCTTCTTGGCGATCAGATGGCCCACGTTTTAGCCCACCTTTAGAAGGATCGTCAGGCCTGGCCACTTGTCGATGTGGTTTAATTAACTGTCGCTCTCTAACATCTTCCACTGGAATATCAATGGATTTAGTATCAAATATAGGCTCACTGATACAAGTTTTAGTTGACTCACTGCCAGTGGCTGGCAATAGCACCAAGCTCTTTTCGAAAACAAGTGAACGATATCCAAGAAAAGCCTGGCGAACAGCTGTAATGCAGCTGTTGCTGCCTCCCGGGAAACTATGAGCAAGAGCTTTCAGAGAATGCAGTAATTCTAGAGGCTCCAACTCTATCTTCTCCACTCGACTCATCTTCTGTGCCAGAATAGTTTCGAACAAGACCTTACCTTCTTTTCCCTGAGGCTCTACGTGCAAGTCCTCCCTGGAAGAGGTAGCAACATGCACAGGTGATTTCACTACGCTCTGCACTGACGGCTCAACTTCTCCGCCAGATAGGTTACATTTCACGTTTTCAGATCTTAATAGCTCTTTCTTTCTCTTCTTCTTCATTAAAGGTACAGAATTATCACTGTTCAGTTTCTCAGCAGGTCGCTTACGAACCTTCTCTCTCTTTGCTTGAATGCCATTATTTATATCTGGACCATCTTTACAAGACTTTGCATTACCTGTTCTCAAAAGATTGCCAACACCACCATCATGAGCTTGTTCTCTATGTACTTCAGTTTTAGCTGCTATAGACTGCTCAGGCCATTCAGCAGATTTAATGGTCATTGAATGTGCTTTATCATGCTTGACATCAACTGGAGAAGGCATGTCAACTACTGAATCAGAAAAATTAATCCCTGCATGACCAACTCCCACTTCAGATCTAGAGCTCTCTTGACTTTTCAGCCTTACAACCTTTCCCATTGCTTCGTATGCTTGAAAGCATTGAGATGAAGCTTCACCCACTAGTTTATTATTATTGGAAGAATTAACCAAATTTATCTGAGAATCAGTATGGCCAATCTCCAAGACGGAAGGCTTGTCATCTCTCATATCTCCTTTGCTACCAGCTTCTTGTCTCCTATCCGAGACCTCATCCCTTACTGAACCTTCCGTCCCTTGATTTTTTGCAGAAGCCTTGTGTTTTGTAGAGACCTTGGTAAATTTTTTTTGAACAGCATGCTCGCTAGCTGCAATTGCAACAGTGCCATCCACAAAAACTGGCTGTTCAGATGAAGCAGCTTGGCCGGGAAGGACCTGGACACTAGATTTCAGGTCATTCATTTCATCTCTCCGTTTAAATAAATACTGATCCTTCTTCACAGGCTCCCTAGATTTACCAGATTTTAAAGAACTCTTCCCCTTACCAATAACTTCAGCAATTACCAGAGGGCCACTCAATGGAGCTGAAATAATAACCAAATTATCAAATATGTTTAGGAAATGGTCACAAATTATTTAACAAACTTGCATATTATTATGATGCAAGTAAATATACAAAGTAGGACAACCAGTCATGAGTGCAACAAGCATAACTGCAACAAAACAAAAGACATGCGTTTGACTGTTATTTTCAGATAGAGCGACTTTTTTCCTCAATTATGTTATTTCATTTTATCTTGTTCGTCTCGATTTCATCAACCAAGTCATGTTTGTATTGAGTATGCTATATCGATCAATAACCTTTTGTCTTTCTCTACACATATATTTCCTTTGACAGTCTTCAAAATATAACTTGTTTTATTAACTCCTCTCGAGCTATAAAAATTCCATTCCTTTCATGCTATGCAGAGAAATAGATATATCGATATCTCTTCATATTTTAAATTGCAGTCATCAAAATCTGCCTGATTCCAAACCTTGTTAATATCATACATCCTAGGATTTCAAGAACTTTGGGAATAAAAGAATTACTCAAATAACTTTAGCAGAAACATTGTGCACAGTTGGAGTAAGTTATGTAAAATAAATCAATTGATTTGGAACAAAACATAACTTTGTCCGTACGGCCTACAAAACCCTTCGTTGAGTTAAGAGAGAAAATTAAACCACAAGGGACGATAAGAAAATGAAAGAACAAAATATGATAATGCAGTAAAATAACCAAAAACCCATTTTTCAGGTATGATGAAAAAGCACGGAACCTGGATTTGCTAGTTTTGGAGTCTGGTTCAGGTCTTCATTATGTCCACGAGAAGGGTGCACTGGCTCACGACCAAAAGCCTGGGCATAGGTCTCATCAAATTCGACATACACTGCCTTCCTGTAAGCAAGTGCAGTAGCTTTATTCTTAACAAATTCTATAGCCTCGTGCTTAAGTTTTAAAGGTGAGAGTGCCAAGTGATTAACAAAATCCAGCAGTTGAGTAGGCTTAAAATCATCCCTGGATTTTCTTATCTGATCAACAGAGTAGACAGTACCTGAGTCATAATCACCAACATCAACAGAAACATACCCCTCAACACTAGTCGGCCGAAAATTGTAGGAATTCCTACATCGACAAGTCAAAGCCAAAGTACGCCTCCGGCTAGCCTCATCAACAGCTTCTTCAACAGCCTTAAGAAAAGTCCTGGAAGTCATCTGGCGTGATTTGTGAGCATAACTAGACTCAAAGCTTACAAGCTGAGCCGGATCAAACCAACCATAGCTACAATCACCAAAAAAAGCCACCAAGACATACCCGGCAGTCTTCAACTTACAAACCTCAGGAGACGCTAATTTGTCATTAAATATCTGACCCGGCCACCACGGATGCGATTTGACCTTCCCCCAAACCAAATCCCCAATCTGAAACCCATGACTGGAATCAATTATTCTTTTGATTCGCCTTTCTTTCCCCTTATCCCCTTTCCTTACACCACCATAACTCAACTCCAACTGACCAATCTCGCCACTAATTTCTTTCCTTTCTTCAACTTTCGCATCGACCAGCCCCTCATCTTCACCCAAAATCACGTCTTTGTTTAAATTAGAAACCCTAGCTTCGTCAGCATCATTTAATTTATCAAAACCAACAATCTTTCCACCTAAATCTTTCATATCTGTATCCTTATCACCTTTGTTATTCATAATTACACAGAATTGAGCAATAAAACTAATAACAAACCCTAGCACCCAAATCGAGACATACCCCCTTTTCCAATTTATGTGAAATATGTTGGGATTGACTCAGAATTACAACCCTAGGGCTTGGCTTGGCTTGAGAGATACAGAGAGATGGTGTGTTTTGAGATCAGTACTGAGAAAGGGGGATATTAGGCATTTAGCAAAAGAAAAAGGGGAGATATTAGCCGAATATAATTTTTATTATTTTTATTAGATCCAAATGTGATTTTCCCTTTCCTTACCCTCTTCTTTCCCGGCACAGCGTCCAACCTGGTTAAAATTGTCGTGTTTTCTTCGCTTTATGTCACGGAGTCAAATTATTCATTTTTTATTTGAGATAGCCTCCTAAAAAATTTAAGTTTGCCTCAGAAACAATTGAGGTGAACTCAAACTCTGAGTTTTTCGATTTTGTAATCGAGCTCGAATCTAAAATTACTCGGCTCGTAATATTCGTGAACCTTATTAAATTTTTATTATTTTTAAACTTTTTATTATACATATATTTTTATATAAATATTTAACATATTATATATATTATATATTTTTAATAAAACTCAAACCGAACCGATCATATTTCGAATTTTTGTTAATATTTAATAAAATTAATTCGAGTTTTTGACTTGGAGCCGAGTTTCGAACTTGAAATTAAAAATTCGATCAAACTCGAGTTCGAACTATTTTAATCGAGTTCGAGCCGAGCCTAACATTTAAATATCGTATATCCCAAACTTCCTTTTATCTTAAGTCTGCGTCGCATATCATATCGATTATCAGCTTGTTAACAACATATAATTGAATTTATTAGCAAGCTGCCAAACAGTTTCATACTTATTTGATAACATTTAAATATCGTATTATATAGTCATAACACACACTTTCAACCTTAACTTAATTTGATGTTTTGTTCCATAATTTTAAACACATTTATACTGGGCTTGTTTGGCTATCCTTTTAAGGAATATATCGGAATACCCCGTATTTTCGGACCCCTAATTGAAAGCGGAAATTCGAAGAAAAAATATATATTATAATATATTGAAAATGAAAATAATTGAATATCATGATAATTTTAGATATTTTAAATCGTCAAAAATAAAAATACTGAAGAGTCTGAAAACAAAGCTAACTAATTCTCGAATTTATTCAAACCAATTATAAAGACCGCAACTAAAATAGGTGGCACTCATCACTCTCCTGGCATACCCCTGATTTTCTGCGGAAAAGAAAATAATACGAGTGAGGCAAATGTCAAGTACGAATATAACTGTAAAAGAAAATCTAATTTAAAATAACTGAATGAATAGTGACTTATTGATACAGAGTTTTCAAATTAAGTCCGCAAATAGAATAAAACAATATAGCCAATAAAAGGAAAAGCACGAAAATAAGTGCACTGAATCGAACAAAACAAGTATCAGACCGAATCAAATAACGCATATATTCATAAGGGTCTCTTATAAAAATATGTACTCGCACAAAAAGAAGTACAAAACAGAAAATTCTTCCCTGGTCATTCACAAGAAGAAAACACATGAAATGCACAAAGCATTTCTACAATACACAGAATCCTTTTTGGGTAATAGAAGAAAAAACACACCATATCAATTATGATTTATACACAATCTCAGACTCTAGAGATATACTCGTATACTTGTAACAATCGGGAATTTATAATTGTTTTGTGTTATATTAAATGAGTATTATGTGATTTATGATATTATAAATTATGATTGATCATAAAATGTTATTTGTTATGTGTTGTATGTGTTCTTTGTGGTTCGAGATATTTTCCGGGTATTTTATTACGTGTTAAATGGATTTATATTAAAAGTTATATTATCCAGGTTTCGTTTTAATAGCAGATATTTCTTATAGAGCAATTGGTCTTATTTTGCATAATATGGCGTATATCATATTGATTTTACGGACATCTAGTTAATTTATAAAATATTTCATTTCGTGAAAAATGATTTTTTCGGGCCCTTACCGGGACGTCAAAACCCACAAAATCGTATTTTTATTTCTATAAAATTGTGGGACTATCAAATATTGAATATTTTTGCATTTTTGGATTATTCGTAATTTTTGGGAAATTTTTACATAAGTTTTTTATTTACTGGATTAAAAATTATTCCCCGTAGTTATTAATTTTGGACTAATTATTTTTATTAAATGATATAATTAGGCCCAAAATAATTTTGGGGGTATTATTTTTGTATTTATAAATAGAATTTACTTATTATTTAATTATATAAAAATCATAAAAATATAAAAAAAATCAGAAAATTCTCTGATTTTTAGGGTTAGGGCTTCAAATATGTTCTTGGAATCAAACCATGATTTTGCAGTGATTTGGAAAGCAAATCATGTCATGTTTGTAGTCAATATGAAACTCTTGAAGAGTACCATCCAATTATATCATCAAATCATACCCCATGTTAGTGATTTTTAATTTATTTATTTATTTTTATCGTAGATAACCTGCAGCCGTTACCCTTTGGGTGCGTACTAGGTAAACCTTACGGGCTCACGCAATAACCTGCAAATCACGTGAACCAAGGAAAACCGCATTTAATCGATAGACTCTGACTCAGAAGGCATAACCATAAATTCTACTCTCGTGGGATTCGAACCTGTGACCAAGATGATAGTTATCCACTTTTTAACCAACTGAGTTTTAAATTTTGATTTTAGGGTTTATGGGTCGAATGGGACTTTTTGCTCTAGAGGTTATTAATTGGATTTGATGCTTGATTAAGCTTCCTGATGTGATTTACAATTAATTCATGTATTTATTTGTATCAACAGTTCCTGAAAGTACTAAGTCGAGTTCATGAGTTTTTCTAAAATTTTGATTCGATTTTATAGGTTGTATGTTAATTGTTGGATGATCATGATGATAGTAATAGATTGCACATAACCGAAGCTTTATTTTACCATATAAATCACTGAATTTGGTTCAGTTTTTCGGAGAGTTGGAGTTTTCCGATTTGGGTCGCCCATTTTCGAACAGGTGGCCGGAAATCATGAGGTTATGATTGTCTGCAATGGTTTTTAAGATTTATGAGTTGCTTAGCTTGAAGGAAATGGATTATAGCCAAAAACAAAATCGTTATGTGTGGGATTGATCACGTATGGGACTCGCCGGAATTCGGCGAAGTCGCCGGTTTCTGGAGCTCATCCCAGATTTCGGCCGATATTCAACCGAATCCGGTTGAGTTCTTCGTGACCCGTTTTTAAAACCCAAGCCTGACCCGGTTTCGATCATTTTTCCCCCAAAATCAAAATTAATAACTTTTTTCTCTTGAATTAATTTTATAAATAATTCAAAAATTCATATTTTAATTCTTAAAATTTATTTTAATCCAAAATTAAATTGGTTAATTATTTTTAAATAATTAACTAAATTATTTAAATTTCAGAAAATTACTTTCTTTATTATTTTCGAAAATCTAAATTTGATTTAATTATTTATAATTTATTTTAATTAACTATTTATGGATTTAATTAATTTATTAATTTATTTAATTAATTAATTTTATCTAAAAATAGTTAAATAAAATATAATTATTTAAAATTAAGCTAAATAATGAATTAAAAATCATTTTAAGCTTTTAAAAATGATATAAAGGTATTTAAAATTCAATTAATATTATTATTAATTAAATTTTCTTATTTTATTCATAATAAATAGTCCGTTTGTCCGTTTAATACGAAACGAACGCGTCTAGATTCAGAATAATATTCTTCTTCTATTAAAAATACTATCAAGACATAAAATCTTTCGTTTCGAAAGATCGCTTTATTTTATAAACGTTTATGAGTCTCGTAAATATCAAAAAGTTGTATTTCGACTCGATTTCAATTTTAAACGCATTGAATCGAATGTTTTAACGAACTGAGTTATATGTTATATGAAATATGGGATACATGCCTTATATGTCTATGTGTTATGTATGTTGCAAGTCCACGTGTATTTTAAACTCTATATGATTAAAGGTGATCTTTATCTGTTATTATCGGGTGGGTAGACGATAAGGATAAACACATAATAGACAAATATATATTATCGGTTAATTGAAACAATATCTTTTATGATAGATACACATAGTTCGAGGCATTCAAATCCAGACAGGATAGTAAAAGCAAAGCCTGATTATGTGTGGTAAATGAAATGAATGGATATAGAATAGAGGTGAACAGGTGAACATAGAATCGTGATTGAAAGTTAGAAAGCAGAGCAATTGAGGCGAGTATTTCTTCCCTATTCTAAATTCAGAATAGTTAAATATTTTATATTTTACTGCAATTACTCTTAATTATGCAAGTATCTCTTGTTTTTATTCTTTTATTATGGATTGTGATCTCTTGAGCAAATACCTATTGTTAGGTAATGAATAACACACAGGGGGGGGTGAATGTGTTTTAGTGTTTTTGAGATTTTCTTTGATTTGTTTATAATGGTGAACAAAGTAAATTAATTCTTGTAGTGAAATGCGTTAATACTGAAATTAAGCATTTAACAAGTAAAGAACAAGGATCTTCAAAAATCACTTAATTTTATATTAAAATTAAGAATGGCTTGCTACAAAATTTCTAGGCTCTTTGATAATAAGAGCTTAGCTGCTTCCTTGAGAGAATACAAAATTTCTGATCTAAATTGTTACCTCTAAATAAAGCACCCAGTGTTTTCTTTATAGAACAGTAAATACTGATTATCACACATCATGCATTAGCATGTACTAAACCCTATTTTTATATAATCAAATCTTTCTATTTCTGGCTTAGTGTATCTTTGCTAATCTTGCACGCCTGTGACTTTACTTTGCCAGTTAATCTTGGCCCTTCATCTTGTACTCTTCAAGTTGCTTTTGTAGACTTGTCAATCCAAATGATTAGATTGTTTGTTGCTTGATTATCTTGAATATTGAACTGCTCTGCAATTTATACTTTGAGATTTACCTCGAGATCTCCAGTTAGGTATATAGAGATCTTGACATCTCGATAAGTATATTGGCTTATCGAGATCTCTAATCACTCTATAGTGTTATGACTTGTAGAGGCCTCTTAGTTCTCTATAAGAGAATTTAGCTTGTCGAGATCTCACATCTTCATGTCTTCACTTTGGCTTATCGATATCTCTGAGTTCTCTAGTGGCAAATACACTTATCAATATCTCAGAGATCTCTAGTGATATTTTGACTTGTCGATATCTCAGAGATCTCTAGTGATATTTGACTTGTCGACATCTCTAGTGTTCTCTAGTGAAGAAATGACTTGTCGATATTTCCAATCTTCATGTCTTCAGTTTGGCTTGTCGATATCTATGAGTTCTCTAGTAGTTTTCCTGACTTCTCTATAAGTCATTCTGTAGTTCTCGAATGACTTTTCTATAATACTTAATCCGTGAGTTGTAGAGATTTTGACTTAGAATATTTTTCCCAAAACAGATTTATTCAACTCCAAGTTTCTTCATAATTCTTCTGAGGCATGGTCTTCTTGATCTTCTTCCAGATAGAATTCTTAGGCTTGATACTGTTTACAGAAAAAGACTCCAGTCTGCCCTTGAACATTTTTACATACTTAAGAATTACAATACATAATGCAAACATAGATTATCATATAACTTACTTAGGGTTGTCAATTTGACTTAGTCTTGTTAATGTACAAGCATGTCTTGTACAACAATCTCCCCCCAATTTGTGAGAAAATTGCTTAACACAAATTCATGCCTGTTAACAAGACTAACCCCAAGCTAAAATGAAAAATTAGACTAATATATAAAAATTGACATATGTTAGGTCCCAATGTGTTTGTAGAAGGGGGGGAGTTGAATACAAACTATATCGTATAATCGAATTTAGTGCGGAATAAAAATTGAAATAAAATTCAAGTTAATTAAAAATATTATTAAACTTGAAAGGTGTTATAACAACGGTATCGATTACAAGGGATTAATCTCAAATTAATTATCACAAATCTAGAATAAATTCGACATGAACTTTTTCTATTTTTGCAATAAAAAGATTCAAATGCTAAACGCAATTTGAGATTAAGTTCTAGGGATTATGATCCGCTAGATAGTTACACAAGAACAAGATAATGATTTCTAGTGGTTTGGATTTAACTTTAATAGCTAGAAATTGTGATCTTGAATTTAGCAGATGAAAATGAAATATTGTGCTCGGCTGCTTTTCTTTTGTTCTCGAGTTGTTGATTTTTGGATGATTGTTGAGAGTCTGCTGCCTCTGTCTTTAAGTATTAATCAATAGAACTGAAATGAACTGGCATGACAATTAGCATGACAATCACTTGTACTAGGAAGACAATCGGTATGACTATCTCCTGAACTAGCATTACAATCAAACTGAACTGGAAAGACAATCCTCCTCCTGGTAGAACTTTCGGTATGACAATCGAATGAACTAGTATGACTTTCGGCAAGACTATTGAATGAACTAGTATGACTTTCGGTATGACAATTGATTGTCATACCAGTTCAAAATAATTGTCTTGCTGAATTAAAACTGATTTTAATTCAATTATAATTCTGAAAATTCTTAATATTAATTCATAATTAATTAATCAATTAATTCAATTAATCAATAAATTAATCTTTGCAGATTTAATTTATTTTCTTAATTAAATTATATGACTTAATTAATTAATAGAGAATTAATACTACTCTTCAACATCAACCATTCTTCTGAAAATCTTCTGATAATCACTGTCAATTATGAATCAATTCCACCACTTCAATGTTGACACTCGATGTAATGTCTGATTCATGAGTGACTAACTTTAGTGACGTTTCTTCATGTCTTGACTTTGATAACTTGATTTTCTTCAGATTAAATCCCTGTAATTCTCTGATACCCTGACGAGATCTCTGTTACTTGATTAAATCCATAACCTTGATTTATATCACTGAGGCTTGATCAATTTCTTGAACTTCTTTCAGTGAATTAATTCCTCAAGTCTGTAGATGGACCTTGTTTCTGAATCCTTTGACAAATGTTACTTTGTGAGATCTCTTTGACGGTAGATCCACTATTTACTTGTTACATTCTTATTTGAGTTGAGTTAAATCCTCGAATAAACAAATAGGCTATGACATATGCCTTTCAACATAATTACAATCATATATACATTTAGGTAAAGACAGTTTTTGCTTTTGTTTCTTCTCTAAATGAGATCATTTAAGTAAACAAGAATTTCTAGTTCTTCTATGATTGGAGTCCCACTTAGAGCTTCCACAAGCTTAAATCTGTCTGGCTTAGGATACCCATCTAGTATATCAATTCTAAATTCTATGAATTTGCCAGCTTTTACATTTAGAATTTTTCCATCCTTGGAAATTCTGTTCATTCCTTTTGCAATGAAAGGATCAAGGGCATCTGTGTAAATAAAAAGAGTGTCGGGTTTCCAGTGGCAAGTACGATCGCCACCGACAACTGGAACTAATCTAAGAGGGGGACGAACATTATAATGTGCATTTAACTTATCGTAATCTATGTTGTGCCATGTGTTGCAATGATTAAAAGAGTCAAGATATGCAGTTGAGGGATATTCGTCCCCCTAGTATTAATCATATCTAACAAAGACATGTAAGAAGAGCGGATTTCGACATCCTTACCTCGTTTCGAAGCTGAGGCTATCTTGGCCGCTCTCTCGGAATTCTTATTAGCCATTGATGAAGGTTGAAGAAACCTTGAAACCTTGGAAGGAAGGGAGGCCGAAAAAGGCTAAGAAAGTTTGCCGAAAAACTCTAAGGAGAGAAGTGTTGAGAGTGGGGAGGATAGAAAAGATTGGAGTTAAGTGAAGAATAAAATGAGAAGTGTGAGGAATCACACTCTCATCTCACCCTTATATAGCCAAAAAGAAGGTAAGTTGGGCCTTAAAAAAGCCCATTTGGGCCCAAAAACAAGGAGACTCTCGAATGTTCTAAGAAATTCTTGGAAAAATTTAAGTAAAAAACTTAAATTAAATGAATATTTTTGAAAATTCTGGAAGAATCCAGAAAAAACCTTAGAAATTCTAGAAAATTCTGGAATTTGGGCTTAAAAATGAAGGCCCAGCTCAAATCTTACAGGGCCTGGAGGTATGAAAAGCACAGTAAAGAGTTCAATAAGTCAAGCCCAAGTTCTGGGCCCAAGATCAATACAAAATGCCCAACAAAGAGGCCAGGCCCAAATCATGGGCCCAAATTCAAGTTGAAAGAAAAAATCCAGCCCAGATTTAGGGCCCAAATCATATATGTGGGCTTAAAATAATAAAAAAAAGAAACCCAGAAAAACAAAGGCCCAGAAAAGGCCCAATAAAGAGAAGCCCAGAAAAAGGAGCCCAAGAAATTGTTTATTTTTAAAAAAACATATATACAAAATTCATGACCCAATTCGATCAGGATTTATGCTATGTTCCTGATCAAATGATTTTGGTCGAAATTAACCACGACTTGGGCAACAAAAGACCATAATTCGGTCAAGAAAGTCAGAGTCAAACATTAAATCTTGACCAAAATTCGGCCAGGACCTAGTCGAACACTCCTCCTCGAAAACACTCTCGACCAGGAGAAAATAAATGGGCTAATTTGGTCAGAAAACAAACATCCTGACCGAAAAGGGCAGAATCCTGATCGCCAAAAAAAAAATATAGTGTAAAATCCTGGTCGAAATTCGACCAAAATTTGAGATAGAATGCTCCTCCTCGAAAGGTAGGTCGACCAGGGCAATATGGGGGTAATTCGACCAGGATTCCTGGTCGAAATGTACATAAAAAAGAAGAAGAAAAAAGGGGGAGAAAATCCCTGGAAAATTCATAAAAATTTCATAAATTAAGGAAAGTCCTTAAAATTTTTCTGAAAATTATGAATATTTTTGGAAAATCAAGAATAAATCCTGAAATTGAGGATAAATTCCTGAAAATTAAGGAAGATTCCCAGAGATTAAGGGAAAATTCCTAAAAAATTATGGAAAATCCCCAGAATTAAGGGAGAATTCCTGAAAAATAAGGAAAAATCCTAAAATTAAGGAAAATTTTCAGGAATTAAAGGAAAATTCTTGAAAAAATAAGGAATAATATCCAGAAATTATGAAAAATTATTGGAAATTCCAGAAAATAAAGGAAAAATTCCAGGAAATTATGAAATAATCTCTGGAGTCATGTACGAAGGCAAATCGTTGTAAATATTTAGGTCGCTCCACACTTTACGCAAAAACGATATCCTGTAAGGGAAACAATGGACTTAACTCTTGCGAAATCTTTTGATAATTTTCCAAGAGTTGGGGGGCAAATGATAGGGAATAAATAAATCCCGATTACGTAATTAATATTGCATTAATTACACATGATTTGGGCTACAAGGCCCAATAAGAAGATGGGTGATATTTAGACCAAAAAAGTTAACACATTTATTAGGACTGATGGACCAGATGAGACCTGATGGAACAAAGAAGACCCACAACCCTGAATATTAATTAATTTCGTAATTAATTAAATAAGGGAGAAAACAACTGTCAATATGAGTCCTAATAGGGACATGAATCCTTGTAGATCAGCTTTCAAGGGATCTAATTGAACAGGGAATCAACTTCCTACTTCTTAGGACTCCAAAGTCCGTTCTAACTCTGTGACTTGCCCATTAAGTCTCCTAAATCAAGTCCAATTCAAGGACTCTCAACATTTATATAAGGGGTCTCGCCCCATAAATCAGAACTACGTTTTTTGACTTGATTCTTGACAATCAGCAAGGTACGTAGGCATCTTGTTAAGGCAGATCGAGTCACGAAACACAAGAACAGTCAAATCGAGCCTCGAAACTCACATTCCCTAGTAATAAATACAGCAATTAATATACCCTAGTTTTTAATCCATAACAATAATGATATGTGATGTGTTTTAATTGGAATGTCCCCCTACATTTATATCAACAAAATCAATTAAAATATCCCACATCAAATGTCATGTCATTATGTATAAATATTTTATACAAAATTCTGTACATCTAGGTGTGTTCTTATAAATATAGTAGTATTATATATACAAATTAAGCTGATTTAAAATAAATTTTCAGAAAATTATTATAATATAACTGGGCGGGCAAATGAACTAATCCAGTGGATATAATATTTACTTGAGCTCCAAGAATGAGCACTTGCCGATTGCTATTAGGAAAATAATTTGTAAACTTTCTAAGTGATCATCAGAAGCCCTAATTAGCCTAATACATATATCTGGGGCATTGCTATATATACATAGTTAGCTTACAAACAAATTTAATCGTCAAAAGTGATTGTGTAGTATTACCAGAAAAGTATATAGTATATAGCGAGAGAGAAAGAAACAGAGAAGAGAGAAAGAGATTTCAAGTTGGAGAGAAATAGTTACGGTTATGGGTAGTGTCGAAGACTACACCGAGAGGTATAGTAATGATAGCGAAGCTTTGGACAGGTGGATTGCTGATTGTTTTATGGGTCCTCAGCCTTGTAGTAGTTATTATTGTAAACCAATATCGGTTGCCGCTCGTGAGGATAGAGTTATTCCCCGGAATGATGTGATTATTCCGCGTAAACAAGAAAAGTTGAATTCTCGTGTTTACGAAAAAAGAAAGGTACAATTTGATCAAGTTTCTGCCTTGGAGGAAACTCAGCGATTTGTAGCCAAGTTTTTGGGAACGGAGAACACGAATAACAAGAAGATTATCGTATCTCGTTCCAGCGCTGGTTATGGTGTCACGAAGCCCGAGTTTGTGAGTAAATCATTAAACACTAAGCAACACCAACGTGACAAAACGAGTCTTGCTCAAGAAAAGCAATTTCCTGTCACCAACGATTACGGTTCAAGATTGAAGGCCTCTAAGCGAAAGTTTGATGATTCGGATGTTGTCAAAAAACAAAAAACTATTCCCGGGATTGTGCGCAAACGACCAGAGAAGCCAATTTGTATAGCTAAACCAATTGGAAAGCCAAGTTTAAGGAAGCAACTTTTGGCCACCGGGACACACAAGAAATACAAGTTCCACTTCCAGTCACTCGCTTGCTAGCCTCTTTTTGTCAATGTATTCAAGGACTGGTAGGATTAAAAAATTGTGTGATTATTTCTCGAGTGAAGGGGGTTTTGTGAAAGAATTTGTTTTGTATGTGGTTGTTTATTTAGTTCCGATGTTGCACAGAAGAGTAATTTCTGGATGCCTGTTGCAGCTGTTTAGTTAGTATTTGGCGTATGTAGTTAGTTTCCGATGATATCATCGCTTCTGATGATTGCTGACAATGGAAAGATTATGTTGAAGTTGTTACATATGCTCAAGTCTCTTCTATTCACACACAACTCCGGTTATCATTAGATTACACAAGTTCCCGGTGATGCTAATAGAAGACGAGTATTCTCTTCTGTAGTTCCATATCTATTGTTTAAACTTTGTTTAGCAACCTCAACTGTAGCCTGGTTGTCAATGTTTATTATCTTTGTAAAAATATTTGTTGTGAGAACAAATAAGGCCTTGTAATTGTTTAGCTTTGTATATGGATTACATCCTCTCTTTTTCTCTCTCTTTTTATTTTTACTTTTTTGTTTTGTTGGTTATTAAATCTCAAACAGGACCTTCTTATGTTGGTTATTTTAACACAAAAAAAAAGAAGAAGAAGAGAGATTTAACAAAAAAGAAAATAGCATTGTTTACTCTGCATCACTCATCTTTTACTTTCTGCCATTTATTCCTTTATCGGCTAGTAAGCAGAGCCATTCCCCAACTAAAGCAAGTTTCCCCTTCTTTATGATCGATAGAACTTGTACAAACTAGTAAGCATTTTGCAGTTACTGATCCATCTGCATTCTCGGAACATTCCACAACATATAATATTGATGGTGTATGTAACAATGTATAGTAAGTTGTTCAAACACAAACTAGAATTTGAATATTATTCACAAAATGTACTTACTGGTATATACTTGATCACTCTTCACAGAGAACACTAAAATTATGATAAGTCTAAGAACTGATATGTTGCTGGACTTGATCATCATTTTTGTTCTTTCTTTATCTGTTTTACATAATTTGTAACTTGCAGGTTATCCATGAAGATCAGATGTGATTTATAATTAGAATCTTGGAGCAGAAGGGTACTATGAATTCAGCAAGGGTGCAAAAAAAACTCATGATAATTGCAAAGCCATGTAAAAATGAGTTTGGATTGATTGTAGATCCAAAAACAGCATGTTTTACTGAAAGCAGCACGTTTTACTTTTGCTTCATTTGATTGTAACAAATCTATGACATCAAAAAAGAATATACTACTATCAGTTAGAGAACCAGAGCTTTGCTTTTCTACTATGTGTAAAGTGGTTTAGCACACAGGATTTGTCATCTATGAAGTTCCATACTTTTAAATTTCTTTTATTCCCGTAGTTCCTGATATCATTATCGGACCTCATAGCCGACCTACTATTGTTCACCACCAGCTAAGGCTGCCATTACTTGTTGTGACTTCTCAAGTGCTTTAGTACATACACCGTCTCACAAGGTCTAATTGCTACTATAGGATTCAAGCAACTGATCTTAAACATGGTAGTTTGTTATTTTATTAAGTAAAATGAAATCTCTATAGTATTTGTAAATCCCCTTCAGTTCATTTTACACTTGTTCAAATCAAGCATGCAATGTAATGGCGATTAAAAATCATCCTGATCACAACCCATATAACCAAAGGAATATTTTTGTCTACAACTCAAGTGCCTCCTCTGCTATCACAGTCAATGTCACTGGTACATGATACAGATCTTTTCACCCTGACCTTTATCGGTTTCCCTGCTTTGTCGCGTAATATATCTGCCATCTGCAACAAAACCAGATTCTCAATAAGAAATCTACCATTAGCCGCATTCATAGGAATCCAAGTTATGCAGTCAATACTATAGTAAGGGCTGGACACCATATATGAAAGAGGCAAAGTTTACCACAGCACTCAATCTCATTGCCCTTCGGTATTCAATTTAAGGAAATTATCACATATATAAATTGCTTCTCATTCCTTTTACTGTTTTAACCACCCCAGAAAGAAATCTCAAAAATTGATGATTGCAGAGCATTTAAGAAAATAAGTATTCATTTTTAATTATAAATCAGATTTATATTGAAAAATGATATTACTATAAGTAGGTATTTCTAAAAGCGTTCCAAAATCTATCAGACTACGGCATCAGGTTTAAGTCGCATAATTTCCGTTTATGCAACCATCATTGTTCAAAATAAGGGACGCTTATTTAAAGCGATGTTTTGTTATATTAACTCATTTCTAGCACTTAAGTTTAATGCTCTAAAGTGGAATCCCATCAAATTCTATGAAAACATCAGCAGGACGAAATCCAGAACGATCAGCAGGGGAACCTGGAACCACCTGGTCAAGTAAAACTATCAAAGATCTAGCAACATGACACTAAATAAACAATGTCATATCAATGTTGGCACTACACACTCCGGAGTGAATTGTAATAGGAAAATAAGTACTTTTGATCAGTTAGAAATAATCAGCGTCTCGATTAGATATAATCAAAGTGCTACAAGGAGTATGAAAATTAAATTATGGATCATATGACAGTGTAGACAAATACATCGTTTTTCTGAAGGAAATTCTAGCATTTAGCATGCTTGGTGCATGCTGCCCTTTTGTGAAGTAATCACTTTCCTCTTAGCTCGTGATAACATGACTTGTCATCCCCAGAAGAGTGGAATATATGGTTCACAATCGATTTCCTATTCAATAACGTTTTGTCTATGTTGTAGATATAAATTACATGATGAGTAATGTATTGCCTTCTCCGAGAAAACAAAATTTACTGAACCACCATTCCAACTGATATACCTCAACTATAGTTTGTAAACATGCAATCAAATGAAGTCCCTCACTTGGCAGTTAATCAGTTTGTATTTTACAGTTTGACTTTATTAACAAATATACATACATAGTACTTGTGAGTTAAACTTGTTGTTTCAAAAATTTGCTAAATATGAAATATGTATTTCGGTTAAGAGTATAGTGAACTGATTATCTTAATATAGAAAAATAAAACAGGATACACTAACTATTTTTCAATTACTTTGAGGTGATATAAATATGATACAACGATAAACAGAAACAGATACTAGAACGGGTTTGGTAAATATTAGGAAAAGCCGGATCCCTTTCTCTAATATTTAGCAGTTGTTATTATTATGTGAAATAGAGGAGTCTTATGCATGAAACAAAGTTGAAAGAACCCTAACCCTAAATAGAGGCTCAATTGTATAAAAAAAATTAGCAATCATACCCCCCCTTGTTTTGAAATGCTCTAGAGACTTAGAAATGTAAAATAAAATTTTTTGTATTCAGGGGAAAACAAACATTGATATATCAACAGTACATTATGTACATCACATGACAAGTAACTTTGTAAATGCATGCAGACATAGACATTAAGGAAGAATGTTTATTATATAAATAAGGCATTTTATCTTATTCCAATTAACTTACACTACAAGAAAAACGCAATCAGACAACACCGATTAGACAACACTCGACCAAAAAAGTGTTGCCCGAATTTTTCATACAATGGTTTTTTTGCAACCAAAAAATTGGCGTTGTCTGACGTTGATTACTACAAGCGATAAAAAAATGTTGTCTAGTAAAATAAATCAGACAAGTGTTTTCAAAATTAAGATGTTGTGTGAATGGGAAGGCTTTAGTATTACTACAACGCTTTAAAATCCATTGTCTAGTTGACGGAGACAGACAACCCTTTCTAAAGTGATGTTGTGCAAATGAGTAAAATCGTACAACGATTTTTAAAATAAATTGTCTGAAAATGATTGAGATAACGTCTTGTTTAACGGTTGTGGAAATGAGACAAGTGTTTTTTCTACTAGTTATTTAAGCTCGAATCACACAATGTACAAATTAGGTGTTGTCTAAATGATACCTGATAGACAAGTGTTTTACATATATTGTATGTCACCAATATCAGACAATAGTCTAATTCTTAAAACCGTTGTCTTTCTTACTAAATTTAAAAACGTGTTGCACAACAAAATATTCAAATAAATCGTTGTCTAGTTTATTACGATAAAAATAGTAATAATTTCAAAAAAAATAATTTCCAGACAATTCTTTAAATTTTTTAAAAACAACAAACTCTAATTAAATCCACTTTCATCTAGATTAAATATTTAAATTTTATATTTCAAAATAGTTTAATTATCTACTTTATAATTAATAAAAAAAAATAATCACAATTGCTTCAAGTTTACATTGTTAATTGTTCAATCCAAACAAGTGTTTTTCGACAAAGCACGTTGTATTAATCTACCTTATACAAGTATTTTTAAAATAAAATACTTGTAACAGTTAGACAACCGTTATCGATATTTATAATCTGTTGTAAAATATGTAATACTACAACAGTCTTAAAGAAAAAACTGTTGTAGAATTCCAACAACGACATTTCCTGAAAAACACTTATGTAAAGTAACTTACCACAACATGATTTTAGAAAAAACCGTTGTCTATATTTTTACAAGTTTTAAAATTTTTTCAGAAAATTTATATGCCACCGTTAATTAATTTATATGAGTAACCAATAACTTACACTAAATTAATTTGTGTGTATTAAGATTTGAAATAATCTTTTCCATAGATTTTTGAATTCTTTTACCTATTAGTACTAGACGTTACACGAATATTAATAGCATCAACAGATAATCACATTGATGAGGATATAACGTGTATATTATAAATGTTCACTTGGATTGTTAATTTGGTATAATAAGAGCCGTTGATTAAAAGTAGATTTAATATCAGCCGTAAGATTTAAAAAAGTTGATCATCTAAGACAACGGTTTTTTTTTCAAAAAAACTGTTGTCACAATTTATTTCAGACAAGACTTTTTCATAAAAAACCGTTGGGTGTTGCCTCGTACTAGATTTTTTTCATACCTGATGAAAAAGATAAATTTTTTAAATGATTTTTTAGAGGATCCAACCGTACGGATGTTAAGAAATACTCATTTTAGTCACATGAAAAAAGTATTAAAAAATTTCAAATTCATCTCGAATGTCAGGATTAGAAAAATCTGGTAAAAGCGCTACTTCCCAACACGAGATTCGTTCCCAATTTACAGGATTAATTTTTAAAATGATTTTTTCGACGATCCAACCGTACGAATGTTAAGATATATCAATTTTAGTCATATGAAAAAATTATTAAAAAATTTGAAATTCATCTTGCATGTCAGGATTAGAAAAATTAAATCTAGTAAAAGTACCCCTTCCGACAACGAGACTCGTTCCCGATTTACAGGATTAATTTTTAAAATGATTTTTTCGACGATCCAACCGTACGAATGTTAAGATATATCGATTTTACTCATAAGAAAAAAATATTAAAAAATTTGAAATTCATTTTGCATGCCAGGATTAGAAAAATCTGGTAAAAGTACCTCTCCCGACAACGAGACTCGTTCCCGATTTACAGGATTAATTTTTTAAAATGATTTTTCGACGATCCAACCGTACGGATGTTAAGATATATCGATTTTAGTTATAAGAAAAAATTATTAAATAATTTGAAATTTATTTTGCATGTCAGGATTAGAAAAATCTGGTAAAAGTACCCCTCCCGACAACGAGACTCGTTCCCGATTTACAGGATTAATTTTTTAAAATGATTTTTCGACGATCCAACCGTACGGATGTTAAGATATATCGATTTTAGTCATAAGAACAAATTATTAAAAAATTTGAAATTCATTTTGCATGTCAGGATTAGAAAAATCTGGAAAAAATACTCCTCCCGACAACGAGACTCATTCCCGATTTACACGATTAATTTTTAAAATAATTTTTCGACGATCCAACCGTACGGATGTTAAAAATATATCAATTTTAGTCATTTGAAAAAATTATTAAAAAATTTGAAATTCATCTTGCATGTCAGGATTAGAAAAATCTGGTAAAAGTACTCCTCCCGACAACGAGACTCGTTCCCGATTTACAAGATTAATTTTTAAAATAAATTTTTTGACGATCCAACCGTACGGATGTTAGGATATATCAGTTTTAGTCATATGAAAAAATTATTAAAAAATTTGAATTTAATTTTGCATGTCAGGATTAGAAAAATTCGGTAAAAGTACCCCTCTCGACAACGAATATAAAAATATATTAGCTTTTGTCATATTAAAATATTAAAAACATTCAAATTTATTTTATATTATTTTATAAAAATAATTTCTTAAATCTATTTATAAAAAATTTATAAGTATACAATATTTATTTATCGAGTTTTCTTGTTATAATTGGTTTCCCTCCTTCAACTTTTCATTTCCCCCTTCTTTTCTTTTCATTACCCGCTTCCCCTCCCCCCTCCCCCTCCCCCTCCCATGCCCCATTTCATCTCCTTCTCTGTAAACATAAAACACCAAAGTACACAAATCTAAATCTCTCTCTCTCTCTCTCGCTCTCTCTCTCTCTCTCTCTCTCCCTCCTAACCCTCTCAATCCACCTCTATTTCAAACACTAATTACACTCTGAATGACGAATTAACTTCATAGCCGTCCGCTGTTTGTGCTTCCATTTCCGATCCGAAGGATCTCAGCTGCTTGAATTGAGTTAGGTTTCATGATTTTTCGTGTTTTCACTTTTTTGAATTTTGGGTTTTAGATGTGTTTGTAAAATCTTTCTGTTATTTTGGGGATTTTTATGTGTGGTGTGAATGTTGGTATTCCAAAGAAGATTGTGGTCCTATTGAGTTGGTTGTGGTCTCTCCCCTTCCCTCTCTCCCTCTCTTTCTCCCCCTCTACTCTCCTTGTTATGAAAAATCTATACATACATAAATATTTGCTTTGATTTGAGCCTCCTTTGATTGATTTGTATGTTTCTTTAATGGAGTATGGTTCCGTTTAGGGTTTCAATTCGACTTCAATTTGGGGTTTTAGTTCGTGTTCAAAAATAAGGCTTTATTTGTGGATTCAATGGAAGGTGCTTGTCTTTAATTTTGAGGTATCACACACACTCTCTCTCTCTCTGTCTAACTCTCTCTCTCATTTTAGTTCTTATTTTGTGCTGATTTTAGTTCTTATTTTGTGCGTACAAGTAAAGGGGATGTGGAGGGGAAAATTGAAGCTCAAGAAGAAAATTGAGTGTTTTGATGATTTTTGTAGGTTTATTTCTGTGTGATTTAAGATGTAAGTGATTTTTTCTTCTCCCAGTAGCAGTTTTGTGGGTGTGTCTGTTATGACTTGCTTGAATGCTATATGATAGTTTCCGTAACATCTCTGTATAAGGTATTATCCATCTGGACTGTGTAATGATTTTAGGATTCCCACCACTCTACATGAAATGCAAATATGTGATCAGCTAAGAACTGACACAGTTACATTTTTTGGCTGAATAACATCAACTGCTATAGAAATTAGGTCAGTGATGCTTGACATGCTCAATCGTGGATGTCATTGCACAAGATGAGATATCTAGTTTTTATGTGTTTCGTCTTCTACTGTCCTTGTTCCTATCAGTGAAATAAATGTGGTGCTTAGATTATTAATGTTAAAAGTCTTACATGTTTACATGTTTCTAGGTTCCACAAACCATGGAAATTCTTCTTGCTGAATTAAACAGGGTCTGCATATACAGTGTTCCAAAGTATATGAGTTACTCTGAGTCAGTATTTAAAAAAAAAGAAGCTTACAACAAAGCCATTGGATATCAAGAAGAAAATGGAAAGCTTGGAAACAGTGATACATATGTAGAACGAGTGAGGTCATGTATGAAGCTATATGGAGCACTTGTTCAGGTGCGTCTCTTTGATCTAGCACTAATGTCTGCAGAATATTTGAGTCATTGTGCTTGCTCATTTTCAGTTTCAAGTTGCTCATTTCTAGTTTTAAGTATCACGGAAACTATGTGAGTCGTGTTGGTTTTTAGACAGAAGCTGATGGAGTTAAGAACCCACATGGAATTGAAGAAGGCTGGGCATTGATGGCCAGATTTTTGAATGCTCTTCCAGCCAATTTATACACTGCTGTTTCATTGCAGACCTTTATTGAAGTATGATCAAGAAATTCTTATCATTATATACAATTGCTAAAGTAGTATCAAATTTAATGTTATGTTTCCTTGCCCAGATGGCAGGCTTTGCTCTATACAGAAGATACAGATCCCAGTTCAAGAAGATGCTCAATATCATTTCCCGAAACTTTGTCAGTGCACTTGAACAACGACCAGATCAAGCCAATGTAGTCATGAACACTTCTTCCTGTATGCCTGCCTTCCTTCTGTCCACACAAAATTGCAAATATGAGTTCAATTTTCAGCACAAATATTATGTTTTCACTTGAGAAACTATCCTTAACATGCTAAACTAGGTATGTTTCTAAGCTTACACAAGATAAAATTTGTTCTAGTTAACTAGGTTGAATATCTTTTATTAAAAAGTGTGTTGATAGTCATATAATGCAGGTGAAAGGGGAAAGGGATAAATTCAGTAGGTGATCTGTTGATAGTCCTGACCAGCAGAGTTGCTACCATCCACATGTACAGAAAAAACCTGGTGCCAAGTTCTATTTTTCTTAAAACTTATAGATTTTAAATCTCTCTCAAATTACTCTTTCTTATTTAAAAAAATCTAGTGTACATCCCTTTATGATATCTAACAGTATCTAGTGTACATTTAGGTCAATCACATCCAAAAGTTTGTCACAAGGATAAATGATTTTCTATGTAATTATGTTGTATGTAATTATGTTGTAATTATGTAATTATGTTGTCGATTTATTTTGAAGATTGTTTTCTCCAGATTGGGAAATTGCCTATCACATGCTGTAATGATATTGCAAGGACAACATAGCTCTTGCGGAAGACGTGAAGATAAGCTGAAAATCCTTGTAGACTCTATATTTTCTTTAATTTGTAGTAGAAATCTTAGACTCATGAAGGCAGTGATATCAATATGCTTTTAGCTTTTATATAACTATGTTGCTGTGATTTTCGATCATGGATTAACTTTAGAACTTTTGTTTAGATTTGCAAAGTTAATTTCATTTGATTACTTATTATATTTTGTGTAAGACAACACTTTTAACAACCAAGCTTCATTAAAATATCATGTCTTTAATACTAAAACAATGCTTTCGAACACAAAACTTTGGTGCAAAATTAACTCTCACAACACTAGTAAACCATTGTCTATATAATATTAAGATATTGTATCAAAGGTATTCATGCAATACGTTTGGACAAATAAACAGTTGTATGTATCTGATCATGCCATACATTAAAATCCAAAACTGTTGTGTGTGAAAATTTATTACAAGAGTTCTACGAGCTCAATTTCATTTTTGTTGTTTATCTGAATACACAACAACGTTTATACAACAATAAGTGTTGTAGGATTGTTTTTAATGTTATACCTTACACAACGGTTTTCTGAGTTTGTGAGAACCCTTGAGTAATGTCGCTTGTTATGACGAAAACAAGCAAAAAACGTTGACTTTTCTGGATGTAATACAACGGGCTTAATCCATAATCATTGTCTGTATAATCTCAGACAATGTTTTTTAGCCGTTGCCTGATCCAACTAACAGACGGCGGCTCAATAGTCAACGGAAAAATAGGGTATCAGACAACGGACATAAACCGTTGTTGAAGCTTGTTTTTGTTGTAGTGTTAAGACTTGATACACTACAAGGAAATTTGTTTCAAAAAGGCAATAGTAATCCAGAAAGGGATCATTAGAGCTTTCTGAGATATTAGGTAGTATTATTACTCATGCATATAGTCTCGTGGCAAAGTCCAACATGTTAGACCACAATTTTCTGCCTTGTGTTCCTCATTCTTAAACCTCCAGGAAGCACAAAAAACAAAACATCAACATACATGGTAGAGGACTACCCGCATGAATAATTTTGCACTGTTTATATTCTCTTTGCATGCCTCCAATACCCAGACCACTGCCCTCGCAATCAACACAACTGCAACAGAAAGAGAAAAAAACAATTCAAGGGATTTTTGGAATATATTAATTCACCAAATTAATATTTGTATGATTAAATAATAGGACATTAAAAGAATCTTCAACAGAACATCTAGAATTCTCCAATTAGAGAATACAGAGTAAAAGTTTTGTGTTTACTGAATGATGATTAAAATGTTGTCACTTGTTTAGCATAGTACCTAATACTAATGTTGGAATTCATGCACTTGCATGTACACTCTCACATTTATAGTATCTATTTGTTATATATGTATGCATCTTGTAATCAAGTTCATTCACAGATTCTATGTATTAATTCTTTAAATATTCTCTAAAATATTCAGTAGAATCTATATAAAGAGCATTCTACATCATCTGTAATCATCAGATAAAATTAATTAATTCAAAAATATAAATTTCTTCCATCTATTATTAGAGCTCTGCAGCCGCAACTCAATTTTATTTCGTTCAAAACATAAACCCTATATACAAACCCTAAAACACCTATATACATACCCTACTGTCACAACTACAAAACCTACAAATTGGTATCAGAGCAGTGTTTTGATTCTAATATGGGATTGATCACTTGGCATCGAATTCAGACTCTCAATCATCTCTAACTCCTCTTTGATGGTGAAGATTATGACTACTGGAAGATCAAGATAAGAACTGTTTTAAGGGCTGCAGGCTTATGAAATATTGTGGAGAAAGGGTTTAGACAACCTGATGATGAAACTAATTTATCTGAAGCAGATCTTAAGAAAATTGAAATATCTCGGCATCAAGATGCAAGAGCATTGAGCAAGCTTCAAATGGGAGTCACAAAACCAATCTTTACAAGGATTTCAAGAGCATTAACAGCAAAAGAAGCTTGGGAAATTCTTGAAGGTGAATTTCATGGAGATGAAAAGGTAAGAAGTATCAATCTCCAATCTCTTAAAAAGGATTTTCAGAATTTAAAAATGAAGGATTCTGAAAATATACAAAGTTATCATGCTCGTGTAATGGAGATTGTAAATCAAATGAAAACCTATGGTGATAATATTTCTGATCAACATATTGTGGAGAAATTTTTGATCAGTTTAACAGATAAATATGAATATATTGTTACTGTTATTGAAGAAACAAAAGATCTCACCAAGTTGTCTATGAAGAAATTGATGGGCTCTCTTCAAGCACATGAAAAAAGAAGGCTTAAACAGGCAGAGCAATCAGAAAGTGTTTTTTTGTCCAAGGCAAAGGTGAAGCCATAACAATCTGCAAAGAAGGGTGTTTACAACCAGGAACAAAAGAAACCAGGCTGGAGAAACAGGAGAGAGAACAATACCAGCAATTACAAAAATTATTAGAATGAAAGAGAAGAACAGGAGGAAAGCAAAGGAGAACAAATATTTTATGCTTATCATTACAGCCTTCATGGAGACAATAAAGCCTGGTATATTCACAGCGGTTGCAGCAGTCATATGTGTGAAGATGAAAATATATTTATGCATATTGATACAACAATAAATCCAAAGGTGAAGATAGGTAATAGAGTTGTTGCAGAAGCAAAAGGCAAAGGAACAGTTGTTATCAACACAAAAACTGGAGTCAAATATATACGAGATGTTCTTCTCGTTCCAGATTTAAAAAAAATTTATTGAGTGTTGGACAACTTCTGGAACATGATTATTCTCTTGTATTTGAAGATAATTTATGCAGAATCTTTGAGTAAAAGAACAAGAATCAGGCCATTGTAGAAGTAAAGATGGAGAGGAATATGAACTTTCCACTAGTTTTTGAATGCAATGCTCTAAAGACGGAAGTTCAAGACCAATCATGGCTCTGGCATAAAAGATATTGCCATCTAAATTTTCAGGGGTTAAAACTTCTCTCAGAAAGAAACATGGTGACTGGTCTACCAGAATTACTGAGAAGAACCCATGTGAAAGCTGTATTATGGGAAAACATCACAAAGTGCCATATCCAAAAGGAAAATCATGGAGAGCAAAAGAACGCTTGGAGTTTATACATACCGACATTTGTGGTCCAATGAAAACACAATCTTTGGGACAACAAAGGTATTTTATAATTTTCATTGATGATTTTACAAGAATGACATGGATTTATTTTCTAAAGGAGAAATCAGAAGCGTTCAATACTTTCAAAATATTCAAGGCCCTTGTAGAAAAACAAAGCGGTTGTGACATCAAATGCATACGGAGTGATAAAGGAGGTGAATACACCTCTAAAGAATTTGAAGATTATTGTAACAATGAAGGCATTTGGAAGCAACTCACAGCAGAGTATAATCCACGGCAAAACGGAGTTGCAGAACGCAAGAATAGAATAATTGTTGAGATGTCCATGTCTATGATGAATGAAAAAGGACTGCCAGAAGGTACAAATACATTAGTGTACATACTCAACAGGTGTCCCATAAAAGATGCGTTTTGAGAATGAAACATTGAAGAAAGAGCTGACTACGGCCAAATCAAGAACCAAGACTGCGACGAAGAAGACAATCCCAAGCGTGATCAGGCATTTGGACATGGTTGACACAGAGGAATACGACCAACATGAAGGGCCGACAAATGGGGTGGATGATATTATTGATATAGAAGACATAGAGGATGTACCCAACAAAGATGATGACATGGAAAAGAAACATTATGAGCAACGATACGAAGATCGTGATGATCGCTAAGGAGATACTGACAGAAGAAGGTCACTTTATAGAAGTACTAGATCCCGGAATCAAATTGTATAAGAATTCAAAAGAAACTATAAGAAGTGAGAGATTTAATTGAAAGAATTCCAGGCATTCCAAAACCATTAGAGAAGGAGACCCCAACGAGCTATGCTGATTCGCCTTTCCATGACAACATTGCTTTGGTAGAAATACCAAAATGTTTCACGGTGCCACATATCAGACTATATGATGGAACTAGTGATCCCTTGGAACACGTTGCACAATACAAGCAACGAATGTTCACGGTACCAATTACGCGTGATTTGAAGGAAGCTTGTATGTGCAAAGGTTTCGGTTCTATATTATCAGGACCAACTTTGCTATGGTTTGTGAACCTCCCATATGGAAGTATCAAGAAGTTTTCCGATTTAGTAGACGCGTTCAACATGCAATTTGCTAGTAGCCGAGTATTCAAAAAAACCACCAGCAATTTATACAAAATCATCCAACAAAATAGGGAGCCATTGCATGATTATTTGACGCTATTCAACAGAGAGAAAGTGACTATCACCAACTGTGATGTCCATATGGCTATTGAAACATTCAGAAGGGGGTTAGAATGGGAATCTCCGTTGTATGAAGAGCTGACAAAATACCCTTACAGAACGATGGATGACGTGCAAGCCAAAGTTATGGCACAAGTGAGACTGGAAGAAGACATAATGGAATATGACGAGAAGTATTACAAACCATCAAGAAAGATTACGACACCAAGATCTAGGGATTACAAGTCGTATACAAGACCTATCAGGGATGAAGTCTATGTTAACTCGACACGAGAATCTAACGAGTGAAAAAGGGAGGAACATAGTAACTGGAGGAAGGACCCTAACCTGCCACCAACTTATGACAACTATGGCTTCACGATAACGCCTTCAGCCATGATGAAAGAGTTCACCAAGTTGGGAGGTATAGTCAAGTGGCCAGTGAAGAGCAACAAGCCTAAAGCAAACCCGGATTCCAAACTATGGTGCAACTATCATGGAGACTACGGACATAAGGCCTATGACTACGTGGTTTTGCGAAAAGAACTATAATTTCTGACCAGGAAAACATATCTCATAGAGTTCATGACGTCAAAGAAGACAGCTTATGTCAGGAAGGACGTATCACCTAGAAAAGACAACATGATACCAATAAGACAACTGCCACCTCCACCACATCACAAAGTGATTAACTTTATTGCTGGTGGATAAGAGATATGTGGATCAACATATTCACAAGCCAAGAGAGTGTCCAGTGAAACAGACGTACGAGTTACACAAGTGGGGGTTGGCAATGACAGTCTACCGTCCTTAATGTTCGACGAGTCAGACAAAAGAAACATACGTGAACCACAACAAGACAGACTAGTTATCTCACTACCTGTGGGAAATTGCTTAATCAAAATAATATTGGTGGACAATGGGAGTGCTGCCAACATCATGATGCTTAGTACTCTGACACAAATGGGATTGGCGGAGAGTGACATGATCAAAAAGTTGACGATACTAGTGGGGTTCATTGCTGAAATAAAATGCACATTGGGGGAAATTATATTGCCAACATATACGCAAGGGGTTAACCTCTTGGAAAAATTATGTATAATAGATGTCGACTGTGACGCCCTCAATCTCGGGGTTAGGAAATGAGGATCCACACACCTCTAATCTAGAATTAAATAAGCATAAACCCCGATTAACTACTAACAGGATCAACAGGATAAAGTATGAGACAAGATTACAACTACCAATCATAAAATATAACTTACAAACCCAAAATATTATTAAATAAACAATATCGATTCCGGCTGGGAACCGACAGATAACCCATTTTATCTTTAAACATTTCCTTCTAGGCGCGAGCTCACTCACAAATACCACTACCTGCTCTGGCAACCGGAAGCCCTCAATACGGTAGGGACCACCAGGTACGCTCTTACGAGCAGTGCGCCTAAGCCTGGCCATCTTCTTGTTTAACTGCCATGGTTAGATTAAAACAAAACAAATGAGTATAAAACTCAACAAGTAACTATATAGCAGTTCTACAATATAAATTCACAATATGCTTTACCAATCTCAGGGCATTCTACTTTATTTGATCTAGGTGGCAGATTTCCAGCTTTTGGGTTAAGGAAAGGTTTTAAAGGATAATGTGGGGCTTTCAAGGAATAAGGCTCAATGCAGGACGAAAACTGACATTCATCATAAATCATTAAAGGATCAGAATAGATCTTTTAATAAAGGAAAGCAACAGTATTTCATTATATGGAATCAATCATATGATAAACAAATGCAAGAATCAGGGTTCTCGAGCTTTAAGCTTCATATTGACATAATCAACTCTTTTCAAAACAATACAAACCATTTTCATTTTCAAGAATCAATTTTACTGAACAGATAGTTTCAGTTCCCTTTTTAAATAATCATTTAGAACCCTTGATTGGATCACTTTATCTTTCCATTTTATTATATACGGGTGATCAGCCCGTACCGACCTCCATTCCGGTCTTTAAGGTACCAATCAGCATAATTTCAGCCTTAAGTTGGACTAGCCCCGCTAGCCTCTTACCATGACTGGACTAGTCCCACTAGCCTCTTACGTCCCAATCCAATCCATCAGGAATTCATTTGGAAAACGTTGAGTTGGGAAAAAAACAAATAGGTTTTCTAAAATCCATTTTATCATTACCAAGAATTTGAAATCATTCGGATTCTTTCAAGTCGAAACTCATTCTTAATTCAGATTTTAAGGAAACAAAGTTTAGGGAGTGATTCAAAGATACGCAAGGAACAATTCATAAGGATTCTGTATCAGGGATAATAAAGCACTTAAGTTAGAAGGATCAACATCTGTTTAGGGATCAATAGGGTGATCAGGAAAATAGGGTATCATTAAACAGGGTTAACAAGGATAATCAGAGGGTTCAATATAATCCATGGCTTAATAGATAACTTGAACAGAAAGGACAGATTATCAAAGGGTTGAATTATTAAGCTTATCAATAACAGTTTATCAAGAACAAAGGCAGGGTATCAATATCAGGGTTTCATAATTAAACAGTTCAATACTCTACATGGTATGAACAACATTCCCTTTAAAACCATTTACACAAGTAATCAGAGTTACTTGTCACGCCCCCAACTTAAACAGCAAATTAAATATAACTATTACAACACTTTAAAAAAAGAATACACAACCAACTCCAAGATCTTACAGTTTAGGGTTTGGAACAACCCAACACTACCAACTATTACATCTGATTAAAAGTACCGAGTCCTCACACAATCTATTATTACTTATTCTACCTGAGCTCGAACATAAGCATCAGCATCACAGGTCCTACGGGCAGTCTGCTTGAATCTAACCATAGCTGCTAGCTGTAATATCAGGGTAAAGCAAGGAGTGAGCCAAATGCTCAACAAGTGCTAACAGTACGATACAAAACATAAATCGAGATATACATTAAAGAATGACAATGGAAAGACATAACCAAAGGTAACGAGAGATAAAACTATGGGAGATGGCATCATTTTGCTTGTATCAAAACAATTTTAAAATCATGTCTTAATCAAAATCATTTTATGACGCTACGGATTACAGCCGGTGATCAGCCGCGAAGTAATCCCGAACCTCGCTGGGTTCTAAAACATTAACGGGAATCCCTAGGCAACTTTTAAGCCTAATATAAGTGTGGAAAGGACTCGTGTCTCAGTCCAGATCCACTATTCAAGGAAAATATTTATCCCCCTTTGGGACTGAAAACCCATATTCTATTTATTTCAAAAACTGATGCCGAATTATAACAAAATCTCTTTTAACAGTAAACATTTTTATTAAGGGATTATAGATCAACTCGAAACATGGGAAATATGGTACTAAATTTCAGGGCCATGATTTATAAAATTTTACTCTATTAGGGTAACCAAAAGGTTTTCATATGTCAGAACTTGGACAGGAAAATTTAGTGAGACTAATGGATAATATAAAGGGGTAATGCCAAACTGGGCTTAAAGCAATGGTTTCTCGTCAAGGTACAGGTGTTGGATCATCAAGAAGATAAGCTTCATGAATACTATGGGTGTTAAGGTATGAAGAAATGATTCTTTAGCTCAGGATATATCAGAGTTGTCAAGCTTTGGGATAAGAAAGAGGGGTATCAATCAATGAGGGATCACTTTGATAAGTTTCTGACTTTCAGGGTTCAAGGTAAGGTTCTATAGGGATTCAAGTATCAGGATGAGATATCAATACTTAAGAATCATCAGCATGTTAATCAAGAGGATCAATCAAGTAATATATCAACTCTTCATTTTATCATGGCATTTAACTATCATGAAAAGGCTTTTGAACTACTTGCAATACATACTCGAGGGTTCATGGCATTTCTATATAATTCAAAGATAAACGAAAGATACGCTTGATTTAAAACATATCAAATGACTCAGGATAATTGCATCAATATATATATATGAACTATTTATATTAAATACGAAGGTCAAGTTGAATCACTTGCCTTGAGAAAGGCTGGTCTGGTCTGACTGGTAGGAGCAACTGGAGCTTCACTCGACCTTTATGGCAGGTTTTCCCTTGTCCCGAGATCCTACATAATAATAATAATCCTCATTATAATATATTCTTACCATCTTAACCTATTTACAACTTAAAATTAAACACGGATGGCACCTAGGCCTATACGCACTTAATTTTATATTCACTTTTAAATTACAAAAGTACACACATAGCCACATATTCACATATCATATATTAACACCAAATAACACCATATATACCATAATGCAACACTAGGCTTGGATGATCTCGACTCACATCTTAAGTCACTGGGTCGCTAAACTAGACAAGGTCTTCTAATTTTGGCTTCCTAACTCGATGTGCCTTTCCTAAATTATCCAAAACCTATTGACCCTCACTTGTGACTTTAGCTCTACTGACCTTATACCATCTTACAACTATGGTGGTCGACCTAATACTCACTTCTAAGTGTTCTAAAACTATGTGATAAGTGAAAGCGCTCACTGGTGCAAATTTCAGAATGACAACTATAGTTTCTTGAGTGCATTAAGCACTCTTAAACTACAATTTTTCCTTCAAAACTTTTACACAAGACTCTCCTGACCTAAGGGCATCTCACAAACTTGATGTGGCTCAAGGGCCTGGCTTGGGCCTTCTTGGGCCTAAGCTAAAAATCCAAGGTTCCCCTGTTTTTTTGGGCAGAAAACGCCCTGACTTGAATTAACTTGTGACACATGGTTCTAACTCATATCCTATGAAATATGGTTGGAAAAACTTCTCTGACACTCCCTATAACTAAGGCCCAATAGGGCCTAATGAGGGCCTAACCATGACATGGTCAAATCTTCCTATTTCTAAGTTGCAACAAAACTGTCCCCTGCTGGACAGATTTTGTTATTCTACTTGTGCACCTAACCAAAAGACATGCAAACCTCCAACCAACTCCTAAAAACTTTTATATACTCCCAATACTAACTTCTGGTAGCTTGGGCCTCAAAGTGCACATCAATGACATGGTCAAAACTTACTCTAAACCTCAGGGTGCCAAACTAATTTTTCTGCAGAAACTATAACTCTCATTTTCCAAGGTTTTGACTTGACAAACTCAACTAACAACAACTCAATACTTAAACCAAGACTTATACATGGTATTATACTGAACTAACTCCCTTATTCTCAAAATAAACTTGGGTGAGATCATCCTTACCTAAGGTACAATTATGGCAAAACAAAAGAGATCACATTTCTCAACTCACAAATCATTAAGTTTTTGAAACCACAAGATATGCATTTTATAAAAGATAACCACGAATTATTATCATGCAACAAGAAGCATAAATCAATATTAACACATTATACCTACTGAAATTAAGGGTCACTAACAAAATCTTTCCAAATGATCAAAATCTTACAACATTCTAAGAGAAATCCACATGCATGCATGCCTTCGGGTTTTTCAATCCAAAACAACACATTTTCTACATATGTTCTATCATAAAATTGACATGCAAGCCTAGCATAAGATATACCTAGATGATCACTTAGCATGCAAGGAGTTTTATCACACTTTCACCACAAAATTCAAGTCATTATCACATAAATATGCAAAAATTGAACAAAACAACAAGAATGATCTCAAGGACCATTCATTCGGCTCCCATATGGTCATGGCCGAATGAAATGAATGGGAATGACCATTTAATCATTAAGAGTTTCCTTCTCAAGACTTGGCACTTATCCATTCCTTGTAGTCCTCTCAAAAACAACCCTAAACTCACAAGAATCAAGGTTGTATTTTAAGTTTCACTAAAACTTTTACATGCAACCTTTAAACTTAAACTTTCTACTCAAAACTCTTTGAAATATGAGTGATCATGGTATGGAAAGTAACATTTACTTGTGTAAAGAGTGGAAGCTTGGTTGAGGATTGAAGAAAAGAAAATGGGGAGGGGGTTTCGGCTTTTAACCGAGAGTGAGAGGGGAGAGCCGAGAGGAGGGAGAAGGGATGGAGGAGAGAGTGAGGTGTGGGTGGAGTATGAGAATGATCATGACATTTGCTTCTTTTTATGGTATTTGATTTGACAAAATTTGAGTGGAAAAGAGAATTGACAAGTCTATCCCTCCACTTATACTTGGTGCATTTAGCATTCAAGGGTAAAGAAGGAAATTGGCTAGAGAAATAAAAGTTAGTGGGGTTGGAATTGTCCTCTTTGTCCTTGAAAAGAATGAGAGGGTGGTTTGCATGCAAGGGCTTTTCTTGTAATTTGCTAAATATGACAACTAAAATTTATAATGATTTATTTTTATAAAATAAAATACAAGTTCAAAAATTATAAAATTTATACCATAAAATAACTTGGATTTTTAGAGACTTTATAAAATCATTTTCAAAATTTGTGAACAAAATACCTTTTAAAAGAAATTTTTTCCAAGGCTTAGAATATTCCTTATAAATCAAAAATAAAGAAATTAAATAAACTCTTGCTTTGAAAAATCATATACTACATAAAGCAAATTTATAATGCAGAAATTTGCACTCACACAAATGTACAATCATTGAATATATTTTCATTCGGCTTTAATATTATACCAAATCCACAAATAATATTACACGAAGATACCGGTCGTAACATCCTCTCCCCCTTAAGGGATTCTGTCCCCACAATCTAAGAGAACATATGAGGATACCAGAAACGCATATCAGACTCTAACTCCCAAGTCGATTCTTCGACCTTAGGGTTCCTCCAAAGCACTTTTACTATCTTTACCGACTTATTCCTAAGACTCTTTACTTGCCAGTCGAGTATTTTAACCGATTGCTCCACAAATGACAGGTCTGCCTGAATTTCTACAGGTTCATATTCTATCACATAGCTAGCATCAGGATTGTACTTCATAAGCAACGACACATGAAACACATTATGCACATGCTGATACTGAGGTGGTAAGGCCAACTCGTAGGCCACCTTTCCTACTTGACTCAAAATCTCAAAAGGACCTATGTATCTAGGTGCTAACTTCCCTTTCTTGCCAAATCTCATCAACCCTTTTCTAGGTGACACCTTCAGCAACACAGCTTCGCCAATTTGGAATTGAACATCCTTACGCGCTGGATCCGCATACTTCCTCTGTCTATCTTGAGTAGCAAGCAACCTTTTCTGAATTAACTTGATCGAGTCATGCAACTGTTGTACCAATTCCGAGCCGAGAATTCTTCCTTCTCTTACTTCATCCCAACTTGTTGGTGATCTACATTTTCGCCCGTACAAAGCTTCGTATGGTGGCATGCCGATACTGGAATGATAGCTGTTGTTATAAGAGAATTCAATCAACGGCAAGTGGTCGTCCCAACTTCCTGCAAAATCGATTGCACAACTGCGCAACATGTCTTCAATTGTTTGAATTGTCCTTTCACTCTGGCCATCAGTCCGCGGGTGGTATGCCATGCTCATATTCAACTTTGTACCAAGACATTCCTGAAACTGCTTCCAGAATCTCGAGTTAAATCGGGGATCTCTGTCTGAAACTATTGATACGGGTACTCCATGTCTTAGTACGATTTCGCGCACATACAGATGAACCAACTTGTCCAGTGACGACTTCTCATTTATTGGAAGGATATGTGCCGACTTCGTAAGACGATCAATTATAACCCATATTGCGTCATGTCCAGATTTCGTTCGCGGTAGTCCTACTAAAAAGTCCATAGCGATATTTTTCCATTTCCATTCTGGAATCTTCAGGGGCTGAATTAATCCGCTTGGTCGTTGATATTCTGCCTTCACTTTCTGACAAGTATAGCACTTCGCAACCCATTCTGCCACGTCTCGCTTCATATTTGGCCACAAAAAGTTCTTCTTTAAGTCTCGATACATCTTGGTACTTCCTGGGTGGATTGAAAATTTCGAATTGTGGGCTTCATGGAGGATCTCATTCTTTAATTCAGGTACATGGGGAATCCATATTCTGGATGAAAACCTTAGTATCCCTTGCTCATCCCTTTGAGTATTAATCTCCTCTCCAGATAACTGATTCTTCTCTTTCTTCATTACTTCTTCTTGACACTTCTTTATCTTTTCCACTAGTGTTGGCTGAAAGGTCATTGCACGACAAACTTCCTCGACTTTTCCATAAGCATAAAGTTCCAATTCCAATCTTTCGATTTCTTCAGATAACTCTTTTGATGTTATCATCATATTCAGTCTCTCCTTCCTACTCAGAGCATCGGCCACTGCATTCGCCTTTCCAGGATGGTAATTTATCGAACAGTCATAGTCCTTGATCAATTCCGGCCATCTCCTTTGCCTCATATTGAGCTCTTTCTGAGTAAAAATGTACTTTAAACTCTTGTGATCCGTGTAGATTTCACACTTCTCTCCGTAGAGGTAATGTCTCCAAATCTTAAGTGCGAACACTATAGCGGCTAGTTCCAAGTCATGCGTCGGGTACTTTAACTCATGCGGTTTCAACTGTCTTGACACATATGCGATCACTTTACTGTGTTGCATCAACACACAACCCAAACCCTTATGTGAAGCGTCGCTGAATATTACAAAGTTCCCTTGATCATCTGGAAGTACCAACACTGGAGCTGTTACCAACTTCTGCTTCAACTCTTGAAAGATATCTTCACATTCTGCACTCCATTCAAACTTTTGATTCTTTCTGGTTAACTTGGTCAATGGCGTGGCGATCTTCGAGAAATCCTTGACGAATCTTCTATAGTATCCGGCCAATCCTAGAAAACTTCACACTTCCGTAGGAGTCTTTGGCCTCTCCCAACTCATAACTGCCTCAATCTTAGCCGGATCCACTTTAACTCCCTCATTTCCAATGACATGCCCCAAAAATTGAACTTCCTTTAACCAAAACTCACATTTGGTAAACTTGGCATACAACTTCTCTTGTCGGAGTATCTCCAATGCTATCCAGAGGTGCTGCTTATGTTCTTCTTCCGACTTAATATAAATAAGGATGTCATTAATAAATACCACAACAAATTTGTCCAAATACTTCTTAAATACCCGATTCATCAGATCCATAAATGCGGCCGGAGTGTTGGTCAATCCAAACGGCATTACTAGGAATTCATAATGCCCATATCTGGTCCTGAATGCGGTCTTAGAAACATCTTCTTCTTTGATCTTTAATTGATGGTATCCCGATCTCAAATCAATCTTCGAAAAGCATTTTGCTCCCTTCAACTGATCAAAAAGGTCATCTATCCTTGGTAGCGGGTAGCGGTTCTTGATCGTCACCTTATTCAACTCCCGATAATCTATGCATATACGCATACTCCCATCTTTCTTCTTTACAAACAGAACAGGTGCTCCCCATGGCGACGTACTTGGTCGTATCACTCCTTTATCCAATAATTCTTGTAGCTGGCTCGCCAACTCTTTCATTTCTGCTGGTGCCATCCTATACGGGGCCTTTAAAACTGGTTCCGTGCCTGGAGCAAGGTTGATTTCGAACTCGATTTGTCGATCTGGTGGTAAGCCTGGTAGTTCATCGGGAAACACATCCGGGAACTCGTTAACTACAGGGATATCTTCCATGCTGGGGCTGCCTTTTTCCGAATCCACTACATAAGCTAGGAACGACTCATAACCTTTTCTAAGTAGCTTCTTAGCCTGAATAATTGTAAGAAATAGTTGTTCTTGCCTCTGCCCCTTAAATACTACCTTCTCTCCACTCTTCGTCTTTAAATACACTCTCTTGGTCTTACAATTAATCTGAGCGCTATTCTCTCCTAACCAATCCATTCCTAAAATTATATCAAACTCCCCCAACTTGAAGAGTATCAAGTCGGCTGAAAACTTATACCCCGAAATATCAATCTCACACTTTAGACAAAATAGATTCACAGGAATCTTCTCTTGGTTCGCAATTACCACATTTACTACCTCACTCATAATCATTTTCTCACATTGAAGCTTATCAACAAAAGATTCTGATATGAAAGATCTTGTTGCTCCCGAATCAATCAATACTTTAGCTTTGACATTATTGAGTAAAAGTGTACCTGCTATCACCTCCGAATTCTGTACAGCGTCCTTCATCCTTAAATCAAATGTCCTTGTTGTTGCTTGCGGGGTTGGTGCGGGTGGTGGAGGTAATGCCAATACCTTGGCTGGCACTCTTACACTGGTACTTGCCACATTCATCAGAGCTTTGACTGGTCCGGTTGCCTTGCACTCCCTAGCTATGTGTCCAGTCTTCCCACACTTGTAGCACGTAACTCCTGGCTTCGGCATCTTACACTCATTCGCCAAATGTCCCTTCTGATTGCACATGTAGCATGTCATGCTCAGCTTATTACACATTCCGGGGTGCCTTCTTCCGCAGTGCTTGCATTCTGGCCTCTGGAACCTGTTTTCTCCAACTTGCCCTTGGCTTGCCTGATTGTTCCTCTTCGATTCTTGCCTTTTACCCAAATTTCCTTTCTTTTGAAAATTTCTGCCCTTCTGGAAACCAATCCTCTTTACATTTCGATCTTGTGAACTTCCTGCTTCAGACTTTTCTCTATGAAATGGAACCTTCCATTTTTTTTATCCCTCTCTTTCCTTGACTGCATCCCATTATTCTCAATCAGAGCAGCTTTCTGTACTACTCCCGCATAAGTTTCAAGCTCAAACATAGCCACCCTATCTCTGATCCAAGGCTCCAATCCTTGCTGAAATTTCTTTGCTTTTTCTTCCTCAGTGCTGGTATACTTTGTCACAAATCTTGACAACTCAGTGAACTTCTTCTCATACTCCAATACAGTCATGTTCCCTTACTTCAACTCAAGAAATTTTAGCTCCATCTAATTCTGCATGTACTTAGGGTAATACTTGTCTAGAAATAACTTCTTAAATCTCTCCCAAGAAACCTGCTGAGTGACTTCCATAGCTTTTACTGATTCCCACCAATAGATGACTTCTCCCTTCAAGAAGTAAGTAGCATACGGCGCCTTCTGATCGTCTCCTAACTGTACCAACTCAAAAGCCCTTTCCATCTCCTTGATCCATGTGTTAGCTATCACTGGATCAGTGGTATCATGTAATGCAGGTGGATTCACATTCTGAAAAGCCTTGAAAGTGACAATTTGTCTAGGTGGTACTGGTGGTTCAGGTGGTTGGTGTGGCTCACAGTTATCTTGGTTTTCAATTCGTTGTTGAAGAGTTAGTTGTTGTTGAGCTATAGCATTGGTTTGCTGTTGCAAGGTTTCCAGTAATCGAAGAATGTTTGGGTCTGTGGTGGATGTGGTTGTTGGGTTCTTCTTTTTGGGAGGCATAATCCTGAAATAAGAGTTATGTCAAAACATATATGAATGATAAAATGATTCGAGGGTATCGCATGACATTCTTATTTACATATGGGGTCAAGTTTCCAAATTAAGCAGATATGATGATGCATATAAAAACGTAAAATAACAGTTGAGAGCAAATGGAACAATAGAACATAATTATTGAAATTTTAAAGGTCACAATATATAGGATTGGGACAAAGTCTGATTCTAGGAATAACAGGCTTATTTAAAGGAAATAACAGAAATAACTGGGGATTCCATAGAGTCTGATAGTACAACAACATGAAAGGTAAATGGAAAGAACTAAGGCTCCACTCCATCTGAACGGGGCTTGGTAGTCTTTTCCTCTCGAAGCGTCTTCACAATGCTCTGTAGCTCATCCGCCACCATCTGAATGACATACTGGCTGGTACGGTCCCGGTGCGCTGGCATCTCCTCAAGCTTAGTGTTGACGTACTGAACCAAGGTCTCAAGTCTCGCAGTCATCTGCTCCTTGGGCTTTCCTTCGTAGTTTCGGCTGTCCGGATACACGTTCTTCAGTCGGTCTATCAGTCGTTCATACTTACCCTGAAGCATGTTGAACTCGCGCCTCAACTCAGCATACACGGAGAAAGCAATAGTGTCGTCCGACCCAGAGGATGACGAGGAATGCACCCTTTGCTGACAACCAATAAGAGGAGTAATAATAATAATTTACTTAACCTACTCTCTCGCATATTATCTATAACCTACACATATATCCTATAACCTATTTGTGCTGTCCAGGGACTCTAAACCGTAGCTTTGATACTAAAACCTGTCACGCCCCCAACTTAAACAGCAAATTAAATATAACTATTACAACACTTTAAAAGAAGAATACACAACCAACTCCAAGATCTTACAGTTTAGGGTTTGGAACAGCCCAACACTACCAACTATTACATCTGATTAAAAGTACCGAGTCCTCACACAATCTATTATTACTTATTCTACCTGAGCTCGAACATAAGCATCAGCATCACAGGTCTTACGGGCAGTCTGCTTGAATCTAACCATAGCTGCTAGCTGTAATATCAGGGTAAAGCAAAGAGTGAGCCAAATACTCAACAAGTGCTAACAGTACGATACAAAACATAAATCGAGATATACATTAAAGAATGACAATGGAAAGACATAACCAAAGGTAACGGGAGATAAAACTATGGGAGATGGCATCATTTTGCTTGTATCAAAACAATTTTAAAATCATGTCTTAATCAAAATCATTTTATGACGCTACAGATTACAACCGGTGATCAGCCGCGAAGTAATCCCGAACCTCGCTGGGTTCTAAAACATTAACGGGAATCCCTAGGCAACTTTTAAGCCTAATATAAGTGTGGAAAGGACTCGCGTCTCAGTCCAGATCCACTATTCAAGGAAAACATTTATCCCCCTTTGGGACTGAAAACCCATATTCTATTTATTTCAAAAACTGATGCCGAATTATAACAAAATCTCTTTTAACAGTAAACATTTTTATTAAGGGATTATAGATCAACTCGAAACATGGGAAATATGGTACTAAATTTCAGGGCCATGATTTACAAAATTTTACTCTATTAGGGTAACCAAAAGGTTTTCATATGTCAGAACTTGGACAGGAAAATTTAGTGAGACTAATGGATAATATAAAGGGGTAATGCCAAACTGGGCTTAAAGCAATGGTTTCTCGTCAATCTACAGGTGTTGGATCATCAAGAAGATAAGCTTCATGAATACTATGGGTGTTAAGGTATGAAGAAATGATTCTTTAGCTCAGGATATATCAGAGTTGTCAAGCTTTGGGATAAGAAAGAGGGGTATCAATCAATGAGGGATCACTTTGATAAGTTTCTGACTTTCAGGGTTCAAGGTAAGGTTCTATAGGGATTCAAGTATCAGGATGAGATATCAATACTTAGGAATCATCAGCATGTTAATCAAGAGGATCAATCAAGTAATATATCAACTCTTCATTTTATCATGGCATTTAACTATCATGAAAAGGCTTTTGAAATACTTGCAATACATACTCGAGGGTTCATGGCATTTCTATATAATTCAAAGATAAACGAAAGATACGCTTGATTTAAAACATATCAAATGACTCAGGATAATTGCATCAATATATATATATGAACTGTTTATAGTAAATACGAAGGTCAAGTTGAATCACTTGCCTTGAGAAAGGCTGGTCTGGTCTGACTGGTAGGAGCAACTGGAGCTTCACTCGACCTTTATGGCAAGTTTTCCCTCGTCTCGAGATCCTACATAATAATAATAATCCTCATTATAATATATTCTTACCATCTTAACCTATTTACAACTTGAAATTAAACACGGATGGCACTTAGGCCTATACGCAGTTAATTTTATATTTACTTTTAAATTACAAAAGTACACACATAGCCACATATTCACATATCATATATTAACACCAAATAACACCATATATACCATAATGCAACACTAGGCTTGGATGATCTCGACTCACTTCTTAAGTCACTTGGTCGCTAAACTAGACAAGGTCTTCTAATTTTGGCTTCCTAACTCGATGTGCCTTTCCTAAATTATCCAAAACCTATTGACCCTCACTTATGCCTTTAGCTCTACTGACCTTATACCATCTTAAAACTATGGTGGTCGACCTAATACTCACTTCTAAGTGTTCTAAAACTATGTGATAAGTGAAAGCGCTCACTGGTGCAAATTTCAGAATGACAACTATAGTTTCTTGAGTGCATTAGGCACTTTTAAACTACAAGTTTTCCTTCAAAACTTTTACACAAGACTCTCCTGACCTAAGGTCATCTCACAAACTTGATGTGGCTCAAGGGCCTGGCTTGGGCCTTCTTGGGCCTAAGCTAAAAGTCCAAGGTTCCCCTGTTTTTCTGGGTTGAAAACGCCCTGACTTGAATTAACTTGTGACACATGGTTCTAACTCATATCCTATGAACTATGGTTGGAAAAACTTCTCTGACACTCCCTCTAACTAAGGCCCAATAGGGCCTAATGAGGGCCTACCCATGACATGGTCAAATCTTCCTATTTCTAAGTTGCAACAAAACTGTCCCCTGCTGGACAGATTTTGTTATTCTACTTGTGTACCTAACCAAAAGACATGCAAACCTCCAACCAACTCCTAAAACCTTTTATATACTCCCAATACTAACTTCTGGTAGCTTTGGCCTCAAAGTGCACATCAATGACATGGTCAAAACTTACTCTAAACCTCAGGGTGCTAAACTGATTTTTCTGCAGAAACTGTAACTCTCATTTTCCAAGATTTTGACTTAACAAACTCAACTAACAACAACTCAATACTTAAACCAAGACTTATACATGGTATTCTACTGAACTAACTCCCTTATTCTCTAAATAACCTTGGGTGAGATCATCCTTACCTAAGGTACAATTATGGCAAAACAAAAGAGATCACATTTCTTAACTCACCAATCATTAAGTTTTTGAAACCACAAGATATGCATTTTATAAAAGATAACCACGAATTATTACCATGTAACAAGAAGCATAAATCAATATTAACACATTATACCTACTGAAATTAAGGCTCACTAACAAAATCTTTCCAAATGATCAAAATCTTATAACATTCTAAGAGAAATCCACATGCATGCATGCCTTCGGGTTTTTCAATCCAAAATAACACATTTTCTACATATGTTCTATCATAAAATTGACATGCAAGCCTAGCATAAGATATACCTAGATGATCACTTAGCATGCAAGGAGTTTTATCACAATTTCACCACAAAATTCAAGTCATTATCACATAAATATGCAAAAATTGAACAAAACAACAAGAATGATCTCAAGGACCATTCATTCGGCTCCCATATGGTCATGGCCGAATGAAATGGATGGGAATGGCCATTTTCAAGACTTGGAACTTATCCATTCCTTGTAGTCCTCTCAAAAACTACCCTAAACTCACAAGAATCAAGGTTGTATTTTGAGTTTCACTAAAACTTTTACATGCAACCTTTAAACTTAAACTTTCTACTCAAAACTCTTTGAAATATGAGTGATCAAGGTATGGAAGGTAACATTTACTTGTGTAAAGAGTGGAAGCTTGGTTGAGGATTGAAGAAAAAAAAATGGGGAGGGGATTTCGGCTTTTAGCCGAGAGTGAGAGGGGAGAGCCGAGAGGAGGGAGAAGGGAGGGAGGAGAGAGTGAGGTGTGGGTGGAGTATGAGAATGATCATGACATTTTCTTGTTTTTATGGTATTTGATTTGACAAAATTTGAGTGGAAAGGAGAATTGACAAGTCTATCCCTCCACTTATACTTGGTGCATTTTGCATGCAAGGGTAAAGAAGGAAATTGGCTAGAGAAATAAGAGTTAGTGGGGTTGGAATTGTCCTCTTTGTCCTTGAAAAGAATGAGAGGGTGGTTTGCATGCAAGCGCTTTTCTTGTAATTTGCTAAATATGACAACTAAAATTTATAATGATTTATTTTTATAAAATAAAATACAAGTTCAAAAATTATAAAATTTATACCATAAAATAACTTGGATTTTTAGAGACTTTATAAAATCATTTTCAAAATTTGTGAACAAAATACCTTTTAAAAGAAAATTTTTCCAAGGCTTAGAATATTCCTTATAAATCAAAAATAAAGAAATTAAATAAACTCTTGCTTTGAAAAATCATATACTACATAAAGCAAATTTATAATGCAGAAATTTGCACTCACACAAACGTACAATCATTAAATATATTTTCATTCGGCTTTAATATTATACCAAATCCACAAATAATATTACACGAAGATACCGGTCGTAACATCACTTGCCTGAATTTGCTTTCCTGAAGGTTGAACTACTGCCACCTAGTATATCCTTCCCTTTCCTAGCCTGAATGCCCTCACGCTCCGAATCTACAATCAAAACCAAAACCTTAATCAGATTCTCAACTCTCGTTCCCGGAACGATCACTCAATATGATAACTTGATTATATCTTTGACTCGAGTATACGATTATAGCTTATACACATAAGCACATAGCACATAGCATATAGCATATAACATATCCCTTTCTCGCAACTTTTATATCCTTATATTCTTAACAATCAAAGCGTACTTGCTTAACCTTAACTATTTCTCAAATCACACTAATATAACTCTTTTTCGACCATAGCTGTCACTTATAGCTCTTAATAACAAACGATTTAATTTTCTTTTTCTTTTATTCCTTAATTCGAACCATACATACAAAACACAACCATATATATTCAATTTCGATCTCATATAATCAAGCACAACTAATGCAAATCACAAGAGTCATTTACGTACTTAAACTTCATCCTTTTTAATCAAAAATCCGAATGATAATCACATTAAGAATCAAAATCAACACCTTCTTTTAATCATCAAAATTCGAACATAAACACCACCCCAATCTTTGTCAGGCAATCAAGTTTCCACTAGCCATTAAGATAATTGACAAAACCAACTTAATTCCTCTTTTTTTTACTCCTAAGACCCATTCAGGTTTTTCCATAAATCAAACATGCAAGAATCAATTTTGACATGCAAGGTTATATATCATATTTCCCACTTGTTTTAATACTTTACTAGATCATTCCATTCATTTAAACACCAAACCATGCATCACCTAGCGATTCTAACTTTAATTAACTCATTCAACCAACATGCATTCACTTAATCAACAAATTAATCCCTTTTAAATTCATTTTCCATTCGGCAAGAATCAATTTCACAACTCAAGGACTAAACATTGACATGCACAACTTGATCTTCTTTAAAACTAACATGCAATTACTTTTTATGCTCAATAAGCTTAGTGTTTACTAAGATCAACTCATCAAATCCAATTCCTCTTTTTAATTAGCAAAAAGCCGAAGTATAATCCAACATGCAAACCTTGATTTTTGATTTTTCTAAGCAACAATCACCTACACACATCCATTTACTTCCTAAAACAATTAATGGAATCATTCTATCAATCACATATTCGAGTTTCAACAAAAGAAACAAAACCCTTTTTCAAGCTTTCAAGAAACCATAACATGCAAAGCTAAAAAAATCAAATTATCATATATAAAAACTCTACCGGCTCTCCTTGGATCATAGCCGGTGGTGGTCGAACTTGCAAGAGACCATAACGGGTCTCCTCTCGAGTTTATGACCCCAAAAATTTCTTGAAATCACTCTTATAGTTATGTATCAAGAAATCATTTTCCTTGAACACCACCATAGTGACTAATCATCAAAACACTTGCAAACACTTACATGCAAATGGAAATCGAGAAGTATACCGAAAATAAAGTCTAGAGGAAGCAATATTTTTGAGTTTGAGTAAAGTTTGGAGGTTGCATGCAAGTGAGAGAGATGAGAGATGGAGAAAGCCGAGAGAGAGAGTGAAGGAAAGAAAGAAAAAGAGAGAAATGAAAATGGGGTGCACGGGAGGAAAAAGAAAAAAAGGGGGGGCAAATGGATTTATATACTACCAAAGCAAGGGCAATCTTGTAATTCACTAATTCCTTTTTATGCTCATTGTCCCTTTTCTTTTTACTCAAATGCAACAAAAATTAGATATAAAATATTTCTCTCTCGAAAAGTCGGAAATTATTGCAAGTGAGGATTTTAACACGTAGATCTCAAAATTAGCTTTTTAACCATTACTCATAATAGATTTTTGGGCAGACGGTTGATTTTACATGAATTTCGCAAGATCGCTTTAATAATAACATTTTCCATATAAAATCAATTTAAAAATGCAAAGACCATCAAATAAATCCACTCATCGTTTTTAAAAAGTCTCTGGGACTACTAAGAAAATATCAGAACAAATCCCATGTTTTTATCTTACTCGGATGATTTTATAAAAATACGCGAAGGTTAATTAAACCTTTATTTAAATCACATAATCCCTAAAAATGTCACAGAACACATAGTCATGCACACAGTCAAGCAATCACACATATACAATCACATAACGACTCAGGTCTGATCATAGAATTTATCCTTCTTTAATCTTTATCCTTTTCTACGCGTACCGGGTCACGTTCAACCTGACGGCCCGATTCTCAGCGTTTCGATTACGCTTCTCATTATTATTATCAATCGACACGTCACTTAGGACGATATACTTTATTTAAACATTCATTTCATAATTCACATTTTATATTCTTTAACTCCTTATTAGGATGGGTTCTGTTCTACCTGACGGCCCGACACCACAGCTTAACTTCTAAGCTGACTTTTTAAATTGGAACGTTTTGATTTACGCTCCTATATTCTAATATACAGAAAATACCATTAATCAGCACTTAGTCACATAATTATAATCACATCACATAACACATACTTTATTGACTTAATTACGTCACAAAATTCTTAGTCGTCACAATCTACCCTCCTTAAAAGGATTCTGTCCCTAGAATCTAATCTAAGAAAATAGATGGGGATACTTTTCTTTCATTTCGCTTTCTAACTCCCAAGTCGATTCTTCGACTAATGGATTTCTCCATAACACTCTAACTAGAGGTACAACTTTATTTCTAAGCGTCCTTTCTTTTCGATCCAAAATTCGCACTGGCTGTTTCACATAGGACAAATCTGGTTGGATTTCCACTGGTTCCAACTCGATCACATGGCTCGCATCAGCATTATACTTCTTTAGAAGAGATACATGAAATACATTGTGCAGATGTTGCATTTGCGGAGGTAGCGCCAATTCATATGCCACTTTCCCAACTCGACGCAATACTTCAAATGGTCCTATATACCTAGGACTCAACTTTCCTTTATTTCCGAAAGGAGATATCTTTAACAAGACTTTGTCTCCAGATTCGAGTTGCACATCTTTACGTTCTTGATTTGCGTACTCCGCTTGTCAATCTTGAGCTGCAATTAATCTCTTTTGAATCATTTCGACCTTTTCCTTCGTTTGTTGAACTATCTCTGGGCCAATTAATTTGCGCTCACCAACTTTATCCCAATAAGTAGGGGACCTACACTTTCTTCCGTACAACGCTTCATAAGGCAGCATGCCAATACTCGCGTGATAACTGTTGTTGTAGGAAAACTCAATTAAGGGCAAATGATCGTCCCAATTTCCTTTGAAATCTATTGCACAGGTTCGCAACATATCTTCAATTGTTTGAATTATCCTTTTACTTTGTCCGTATGTCTGCGGATGATATGCCGTACTCATTTTCAACTTAGTTCCCAAATGATCATGAAATTGTCGCCAAAATCTCGAGTTAAACCTTGGGTCTCTATCGGACACGATAGACACAGGAACTCCATGACGCATCACAATCTCATCCAAATACAATTTGACCAACTTTTCCAACGAAAACCTTTCATTTATCGGTAAGAAATGCGCTGACTTCGTCAACCGATCGATTACCACCCAAATCGCATCATGATTTGACTTGGTTTTAGGTAATCCTACCACGAAATCCATTGCTATATGCTCCCATTTCCATTCGGGTATGTCCAGTGGCTGAAGCAATCTGCTTGGCCTTTGATGTTCCGCTTTGACTCTTTGGCACGTGTAACATTTACTTATCCATTTCACAATTTCCTTTTTCATGTTTGGCCACCAATAACTTTTTTTTTAAATCCTGGTACATCTTCGTACTCCCAGGGTGAATTGAAAATCTCGAGTTATGCGCTTCTTGCAAAATCTCGTGCTTTAGTTCCACGACATTAGGTATCTAAATACGTGAATTAACACGGTATATCCTTTTTCCATCCTTTTGAGCTTTAATTTCTTCTCCCGTCAACTTATCCTTTTCACGATTCATCACTTGCTCTTGACAGCATCGAATCTTTTCCAAAATATCGGGTTGAAAAAACATTGCATATATAGCTTCACCTCCATATTCTGGAGTCTGCACCTCTATTTACATCTTTTCAAAGTCCTTGATCAATCCTTCCGATGACGTTAACATATTCAACCTTTCCTTTCGACTTAAAGCATCAGCTACCATATTTGCCTTTCCAGGATGATAGTTTATCGTACAATCATAATCTTTGATCAATTCCAACCACCTTCTTTATCGCATATTCAATTCTTTCTGAGTAAAGATATACTTTAAACTTTTATGCTCGGTGTAAATCTCGCACTTTTCCCCGTACAAATAATGCCTCCAAATCTTAAGGGCAAACACAATTGCTGCCAATTCCAAATCATGCGTTGGATACTTTTGCTCGTGCGGCTTGAGTTGCCTTGACGCGTATGCTATTACCTTCCCGTGTTACATTAACACGCATCCAAGTCCTTTATATGAAGCATCATTGAATATCACGAATTCCCCTTTATCGTCTGGTAATACCAACACTGGGGCGGTTACCAGTCTCTTCTTTAACTCTTGAAAACTATCCTCGCACCTTTCTGTCCAAATAAACTTCTCGTTCTTTCTCGTCAAATTTGTCAACGAAACGGTAATCTTAGAGAAATCTTGCACAAATCTCCTATAATATCCGGCTAATCCCAGAAAACTTCTGACTTCCGTAAGAGTCTTGGGTCTTTCCCAATTCATTACAGCTTCTATCTTGGCTGGGTCCACTTTGATTCCTTCTTTGTTAAATACATGACCAAGAAATTGCACTTCCTTTAGCCAAAATTCGCACTTTGAAAACTTAGCATACAACTTCTCTTTTCACAGAATTTCCAAGGAAATCCTCAAATGCTCCTTATGATCTTCATCCGTCTTGGAGTAAATCAGTATATCGTCGATAAACACAATAATGAACTTATCCAAATACTGCTTGAACACTCTATTCATAAGATCCATAAATGCAGCTGGCGCATTCGTCAAGCCAAATGCCATTACCAAAAACTCATAATGTCCGTACCTCGTTCAGAACGTTGTCTTGGGTATATCTTCCGCTTTGATCTTTAACTGATGATACCCAGACCTTAAATCAATCTTGGAGAAACACGAAGCTCCTTTTAACTGGTCAAACAAGTCATCGATCCGCGATAGAGGGTATTTATTCTTGATCGTCAACTTATTCAGTTCGCGGTAATCAATGCACAACCTCATACTTCCATCATTTTCTTTACAAATAACACCGGTGCGCCCCACGGGGATACACTCGGTCGGATCACTCCTTTATCTAACAATTCTTGCAACTGGGCTGCCAATTCCTTCATCTCGACCGGCGCCATGCGATAGGGAGCTTTTGACACTGGTTCCGTTCCAGGAGCTAAATCAATCGTAAACTCGATCTCTCTGTCTGGAGGTAGTCCAGGCAATTCATCAGAAAACACATCCGAAAAATCTCTTACTACCGGAATATCCTCGATCTTCACAGATTCTTTCTCCACATCCATGACATGAGCCAAATAAACTTCGCATCCTTGACGTATTAATCTTCTTGCCTCAATAGCCGTTAGAAATTTCTTCTCCTGCCTCTTTCCTTTAAATATCACCTCTTCACCCTCCTTGGTTCTTAACTTCACCTTTTTACTTTTACATTCTATTTGCGCTTCATGGTTTGACAACCAATCCATTCCTAGTATGACCTCAAATTCTCCTAACTTAAAGGGAATTAAGTCAGCAGAAAAGTGCCGACCTTCTATAGTCACATCACATTCTGGATAAATCTTGCTAGCAATAACTTTCTCTTGATTGGCTACCTCTATAATCAAATTAGGTTCTAGAGGGTACGCAATACAATTTAACTTATCAAGAATACTTTCAGAGATAAAAGATCTAGTTGCTCCAGAATCCATCAAAACTTTTACTTCTACTGAATTAATAACAAGCATACCTGCTACCACGTCCACATCTTGCACCGCATCTTTCATCGTCATGTTAAAGGTCCTAGCTCTAGGTTGAGCTGACGGTGCTGGGAGAGACGACGGTCCAGCAATCCTGAGAACATTAGCCTTCTAAACAGGCTCCTTGCAATTCCTGGCCATATGGCCCACTTTACCATACTTGAAACAAGCCGAATCAGGCTTCCTCGCTCCACTTGGGCATTCTGAAGAGTAATGCCCCTTCTGGTTGCACTTAAAACATGTTATATCCAGCTTATTACACCTTCCCGGGTGTCTCTTTCCATAATTCCTGCATTCTTGAATCTGGGGTCTGCTATCCTTTCCCGGTTGTCCAGTTTTCTAGAAGCGGTTCTTCTGAGCTCCGTTGCCGGGTTTAAACTTCTGGAACTTTTGGTTCTGACCTCCACTATTCTTTCCAAACCTTCCTCTAAACTTTGAGCTTCCTTGCTCTTGCTCAGAGCTTTCAAACTTCCTTTTTCTTCCTTCGTTTTCTCTTCTTGCAGCTTCTCGCTCACCTTCCACTATCATTGCTTTTTGAACCAATGCAACATAATTCTTGATTTCCAACATTTCTATTTGACTCATAATCCACGGCTTAAGTCCCTGTTGGAACCTCTTAGCCTTCTTTGCCTCTGTATTCACGTACTCAGGTACGAATCTAGATAATTCCGAAAACTTCACTTCATATTCCGCTACTGACATTTCCTCCTGTCTAAGATCCGGAAATTTTATTTCCAACTGGTCTTGCATATAGCTTGGAAAATACTTCTCCAAAAACATCTCGGTGAACTTCTCCCAAGATAAGTCTTTGCCTTCCAACAACGCCTTTGAAGACTCCCACCAGAAACTTGCTTCATCTTTCAGGTAATAACTTGCATACTGAGCTTTCTTATCGTCCTTAACTTCTACTAACTCAAAAGCTTTTTCCATTTCTCTCAACCATGATTGAGCTTTAATCGGGTCTGGCAAACCTAAGAGCTCTGGGGGATGAACAGATTGAAAGTGCTTAAAGTTTCCAACTTTAGGGGCCACAGGTTGTTGCAAAAGCTGAGCAAGTCTGCTCATCATGGTGGTTTCTGGGTTTACTTCTTGGTCTTGGGTGGAAATTTCTTCTTCTTGATGATTTGGTGAGTTGGCCATTTCTTACAAACCTGATTGAGCAATTATTTAGCAATACAATGGCATGACATATATATATATCAACAGTTTCTATGAAATCTCTTTTGTGGGTTTTAAGTTTTACCCAATTTGCACATGCAATCCTATTACTACATAATTCTTATATCATTGTTGTTTTATCATGGCACAGAATAGGGTTTTATGAGCTTTAAACATGGTTATACGAAAACATGGTTGTATTAAAACATGGTATTGAGAATAGTTTATGAGATATTTAAGGTGCACAATGGAAAGCAAGACAATGGATTTATTTAAACAAATGGTACATAAAGATAGTTCTGGCTATCACATGTTCTGAAATAAGGTACAATAATATAGCAGGGTTAAACAGAAGAAAAATTGGAAAATATCCCCTATCTACCCCTAACTTTCAACAACTACTACTACGATACAGATCTGAAATACAACAAAATAAGTGAAAAAGGGATCCCGACATCTGACCAAGTATCCCAAAGCCTACCGGCGCGAAAAAACAACAATCTACGGGCTCAGCCAACAGTCCTGTCTAGTTATCTAGAATCTCTCTCAACACAACCAACATCCAACGAATGATCTTATGCAGCCTCCGGGCCTCAGCATCAGCATCACTAGTGGAGGGTCCCTCATCCAATCTCCTCCTGGCAACCTGCTCCACCAACTGAATCCTAGCTCTCCACTCCTCCATCACTACTGAAGTCCTCTGCCTAGAATCTCGAATCAACCTATCCACCAAAGCTCCCAACTCAGGAATACGGGAGTACACAAAGTCTCGATCCTGGGCTAACTTACCACCAACACTGACAGGTACAGTCTTAGGCATCTCGGACTCTGGCTCGGGGGCAGGGGTCTCTGAATCTGGCCTCAAGGGTGAAATCTGCATAGGGATCTCACTACTCTCAGAAGGGTCCTCCTCTGGGTCTGAACTAACATACACAGGCTCCTCTGGAGAGGGTGGAATGGGGTCCACTGGGGTACCATTAAACTAATCTCTGAGTCTGAGTCACTACCACTACTAGGATCCTGAGAGAAAACACAAAACAGCAACCAAGAAATAATGTTAGGGTTAAATAATGCTTCCAGCTAACTCACACCCTAACTCTAGTTTCTACTTCACCAATAAACACTTTCCTTAGACCATACCTAATAGTCTAACTCAACTCTATATGAGTCGAACTCTCTCGCGATATAGATATATTCCCAAAATACCCCTTTTTTAATCCTAACTTGTCTCAGGGACTAGATCCTGTAGCTCTGATACCAACTTGTGATGCCCTCTCGGGGTTAGGAAATGAGGACCCACACACCTCTAATCTAGAATTAAATAAGCATAAACCCCGATTAACTACTAACAGGATCAACAGGATAAAGTATGAGACAAGATTACAACTACCAATCATTAAATATAACTTACAAACCCAAAATATTATTAAATAAATAATATCGATTCCGGCTGGAAACCGACAGATAACCCATTGTATCTTTAAACATTTCCTTCTAGGTGCGAGCTCACTCACAAATACCACTACCTGCTCTGGCAACCGGAAGCCCTCAACACGGTAGGGACCACCAGGTACGCTCTTACGAGCAGTGCGCCTAAGCCTGGCCATCTTCTTGCTTAACTGCCATGGTTAAATTAAAACAAAACAAATGAGTATAAAACTCAGCAAGTAACTATATAGCAGTTCTACAATATAAATTCACAATATGCTTTACCAATCTCAGGGCATTCTACTTTATTTGATCTAGGTGGCATATTTCCAGCTTTTGGGTTAAGGAAAGGTTTTGAAGGATAATGTGGGGCTTTCAAGGAACAAGGCTCAATGCAGGACGAAAGCCGACATTCATCACAAATCATTAAAGGATCAGAATATATCTTTCAATAGAGGAAAGCAACAGTATTTCATTATATGGAATCATTCATATGATTAACAAATACAAGAATCAGGGTTCTCGAGCTTTAAGCTTCACATTGACATAATCAACTCTTTTCAAAACAATATAAACCATTTTCATTTTCAAGAATTAATTTTACTGAACAGATAGTTTCAGTTCCCTTTTTAAATAATCATTTAGAACCCTTGATTGGATCACTTTATCTTTCCATTTCATTATATACGGGTGATCAGCCCGTACCGACCTCCATTCCGGTCTTTAAGGTACCAATCGACATAATTTCAGCCTTAAGTTGGACTAGCCCCGCTAGCCTCTTACCATGACTGGACTAGTCCCACTAGCCTCTTACGTCCCAATCCAATCCATCAGGAATTCATTTGGAAAACCTTGAGTTGGAAAAAAAATAAATAGGTTTTCTAAAATCCATTTTATCATTACCAAGAATTTGAAATCATTCGGACTCTTTCAAGTCGAAACTCATTCTTAATTCAGATTTTAAGGAAACAAAGTTCAGGGAGTGATTCAAAGATACGCAAGGAACAATTCATAAGGATTCTGTATCAGGGATAATAAAGCACTTAAGTTAGAAGGATCAATATCTGTTTAGGGATCAATAGGGTGATCAGGAAAACATGGTATCATTAAACAAGGTTAACAAGGATAATCAGAGGGTTCAATATAATCCATGGCTTAATAAATAACTTGAACAGAAAGGACAAATTATCAAAGGGTTGAATCATTAAGCTTATCAATAACAGTTTATCAAGAACAAAGGCATGGTATCAATATCAGGGTTTTATAATTAAACAGTTCAATACTCTACATGGTATGAACAACATTCTCTTTATAATCATTTATACAAGTAATCAGAGTTACTTGCCTGAATTTGCTTTCCTGAAGGTTGAACTACTGCCACCTAGTATATCCTTCCCTTTCCTATCCTGAATGCCCTCACGCTCCGAATCTACAATCAAAACCAAAACCTTAATCAGATTCTCAACTCTCGTTCCCGGAATGATCACTCAATACGATAACTTGATTATATCTTTGACTCGAGTATACGATTATAGCTTATACACATAAGCACATAGCACATAGCATATAGCATATAACATATAGCATATCCCTTTCTCGCAACTTTTATATCCTTATATTCTTAACAATCAAAGCGTACTTGCTTAACCTTAGCTATTTCTCAAATCACACTAATATAACTCTTTTTCAACCATAGCTGTCACTTATAGCTCTTAATAAAATATGATTTAATTTTCTTTTTCTTTTATTCCTTAATTCGAACCATACATACAAAACACAACCATATATATTCAATTTCGATCTCATATAATCAAGCACAACTAATGCAAATCACAAGAGTCATTTACGCACTTAAACTTCATCCTTTTTAATCAAAAATCCGAATCATAATCACATTAAGAATCAAAATCAACGCCTTCTTTTAATCATCAAAATTCGAACATAAACACCACCCCAATCTTTGTCATGCAATCAAGTTTCCACTAGCCATTAAGATAATTGATAAAACCAACTTAATTCCTCTTTTTTTACTCCTAAGACCCATTCGGGTTTTTCAATAAATTAAACATGCAAGAATCAATTTTGACATGCAAGGTTATATATCACATTTCCCACTTGTTTTAATCCTTTACTAGATCATTCCATTCATTTAAACACCAAACCATGCATCACCTAGCGATTCTAACTTTAATTAACTCATTCAACCAACATGCATTCACTTAATCTACAAATTAATCCCTTTTAAATTCATTTTCCATTCGGCAAGAATCAAATTCACAACTCAAGGACTAAACATTGACATGCACAACTTGATCTTCTTTAAAACTAACATGCAATTACTTTTTACGCTCAATAAGCTTAGTGTTTACTAAGATCAACTCATCAAATCCAATTCCTCTTTTTAATTAGCAAAAAGCCGAAGTATAATACAACATACAAACCTTGATTTTTTATTTTTCTAAGCAACAATCACCTACACACATCCATTTACTTCCTAAAACAATCAATGGAATCATTCTATCAATCACATATTCGAGTTTCAATAAAAGAAATAAAACCTTTTTTCAAGCTTTCAAGAAACCATAACATGCAAAGCTAAAAAAATCAAATTATCATATCATAAAAACTCCACCGGCTCTCCTTGGATCATAGCCGGTGGTGGTCGAACTTGAGAGAGCCCATAACGGGTCTCCTCTCGAGTTTATGACCCCAAAATTTTTTTGAAATCACTCTTATAGTTATGTATCAAGAAATCATTTTCCTTGAACACCACCATAGTGACTAATCATCAAAACACTTGCAAACACTTACATACAAATGGAAATCGAGAAGTATACCGAAAATAAAGTCTAGAGGAAGCAATATTTTGGAGTTTGAGTAAAGTTTGAGGGTTGCATGCAAGTGAGAGAGATGAGAGATGGAGAGAGCCGAGAGAGAGTGTGAGGGAAAGAAAGAAAAAGAGAGAAAGGGAAATGGGGTGCACGAGAGGAAAAAGAAAAGGGGGGGGGGCAAATGGATTTATATACTACCAAAGCAAGGACAATCTTGTATTCACTAATTCCTTTTTATGCTCATTATCCCTTTTCTTTTTACTCAAATGCAACAAAAATTAGATATAAAATATTTCTCTCTCGGAAAGTCGGAAATTATTGTAAGTGACGATTTTAACACGTAGATCTCGAAATTAGCTTTTTAACCATTACTCATAATAGATTTTTGGGCAGACGGTTGATTTTATATGAATTTTGCAAGCTCGCTTTAATAATAACATTTTCCACATAAAATCAATTTAAAAATGCAAAGACCATCAAATAAAGCCACTCATCAATTTTAAAAAGTCTCTGGGAGTACTAAGAAAATATCAGAACAAATCCCATGTTTTTATCTTACTCGGATGATTTTATAAAAATGTGCGAAGGTTAATTAAACCTATATTTAAATCACATAATCCCTAAAAATGTCACAGAACACATAGTCATGCACACAGTCAAGCAATCACACATATACAATCACATAACGACTCAGGTCTGATCATAGAATTTACCTTCTTTAATCTTTATCCTTTTCTACGCGTACCGGGTCACGTTCAACCTGACGGCCCGATTCTCAGCGTTTCGATTACGCTTCTCATTATTATTATCAATCGACACGTCACTTAGGACGATATACTTTATTTAAACATTCATTTTATAATTCATATTTTATATTCTTTAACTCCTTATTAGGACGGGTTCCATTCTACCTGACGGCCCGACACCACAGCTTAACTTCTAAGCTGACTCTTTAAATTGGAACGTTTTGATTTACGCTCCTATATTCTAATATACAGAAAAGACAATTAATCAGCACTTAGTCACATAATTATAATCACATCACATAACACATACTTTATTGACTTAATTACGTCATAAAATTCTTAGTCGTCACATCGACTCGACTTACAACATAATCATGGGGAGGCCTTGGATCCATAACTTAAAGGCAGTACCATCAACATATCACCAGATGCTGAAATTTCCAACACCATTGGGAGCTCAAGAAATACGAGGAGGTCAAAATATGGCTCGGGAGTGCTATATGACATGTCTGATGCCAATTGTCCAACACCATGGAAATGAGACGCCTGCAGCTACAATTACAGGACCAGAACACTTAGCTTAAGTAGACTTGAAGACGGGAGATAAGAAAGTGTTAATAGGAGAAGACCTTTCCCCAACAATTGAAGCTAACTTGGTAAATATCCTAACCACGAGATTGGATGCTTTTGCATGGGAACACGATGATATAACAAGAATAGATCCAACTGTCATCACACACAAGCTAAACGATGATCCCAACTATACACCTGTTCAATAAAAACGAAGGAAGTTTATAGCAGAAAGAAACAAGATAATAAATGACGAGGTGAAAAGGATCATGAAAGATAGGATGATTAGAGAAGTTGATTATCCTGAATGGTTAGCGAATGTCATCATAGTAAAGAAAAAGAATGGGAAATGGAGATTTTGTGTTGACTACATGGACTTAAACAACACTTGTCCTAAGGACCCTTATCCACTACCACACATTGACACCATGGTCGACTCAAGGACTGGTCATGAATTGTTTACATTCTTAGATGCGTCGAGTGGCTTTAATCAAATTCAAATCGAACCATCTGACTATGAGAAGACTGCATTCATAACGGACATGGGGATATATTGTTACTTAGCCATGCCTTTTGGACTAAGGAATGTCGGGGCTACGTTTCAAAGGCTTCTGAACAAAATGTTCAAAGACCAAAAAGGGAAAACGATGGAAGTTTACATTGATGACATGGTCGTCAAGTTTGTTAATGCAGAGAATCATGTTCGTGATCTTCGAGAAGTATTCGACATTCTAAGGTCATACAACATGAAGTTGAACCCATCCAAATGTAACTTTATTGTGTCGTCATGAAAGTTCCTTGGGCATATGGTGACAAGGAGAGAGATTAAGGAAATTCTAGAACAAATCAAGGCGATTTTCGAACTAAAAAGCCAATCGAACGTCAAGGACGCCCAAAAAATGACAGGACGGGTTGCAGCCTTGAACAGGTTCATTTCACGATCATGGACAGGTGCAAACTTTTTTACGACGTGTTGAGAAAGAATAAGGGATTCTTATGGTTAGATAAACATAAAGTTGTTTTGGATGACTTGAAAAGTTATCTAACTATACCCCCACTCCTGTCCAAGCCCATTTAAGGAGAGGATCTATACATATACTTATCCGTAATGGGTCATGCGGTAAGTGGTGTCCTCGTAAAAGAAAGTGAAGGTGTTCAGTCGCCTGTATACTATGTTAGCAAGAGCGTGGTAGATGTGGAAACAAGGTACACATCTTTTGAGAAATTAGTACTTGCATTAGCTATGAATTCCACTAAGTTGAGACACTACTTTGAATCACATAAACTACATGTCATGACAAACTTTCCAATGAGAAACGTTCTGTGTAAACCTGACGTGACGGGATGAATGGAAAAATGGGCAATACGTCTAAGTACTTATGTTATCATGTATGACGCAAGGACTGTAATAAAGTCATAAGCCTTAGCTGATTTTGTGGCTGATTTCAGTCCAAGCTAAATGATGAATGTTGAGCAAGAATTTCAGCAAGCTCTATCAAGAGTAGACACAAAGCCTTGGATATTATACACAGAAGGAGCATCAAACATGAATGGAACAGGATTGGGGCTTGTCCTAAAATCGCCACAGGAGGATATGATAGCTCAATCAATAGGCAGCGACTTTAAAGCTACAAACGACGAAGCTGAATATGAAGCACTAATCTTGGTACTCACAATTACTAAAGACATGAAGATCAAAACTATTGATGTCAACTGTGATTCGCTGCTCATTGTTAATCACGTCATGAGGTCTTATGAAGCCAAAGATCCCAAGATGGTCGCATACCTGGACATCACCAAAAGGTTAACCAACAACTTTGACAACTTTAGCATACAATAGATTCCAAGGGAAAATAACGTACAAGCTGATGCATTAGCCGGATTGGGAGCTGTGTCCAAGGGTTTAGATTTTAACAACATCCCAGTGGTCCACATCATGAAGCCTGCCATAGAAAGACTGGTTCTTGAATCAGAAATAATGGCTCTTGATTAACGTGATGACAATATCAGTGAAGACGCAGACAGTTGGATGAAGACATACAAGGATTATAAATAGTTTGGAACAATGCCAGCCAACCAACAACAGTGAAGCAAGGATCCTTAGGATGAGGTCATCAAGGTTTATGATCATAGATGGGGAATTATTCAAAAAATCCTCCACATGGCTACTCCAGAGAAGTCTGAAAAGATACGAGGCAAACATGATGCTAAGGGATGCACACGAAGGAGAACGTGGAAATCACACTAACAAAAAAAATCTTTCTTTAAAAATTCTGCGCTTGGGTTACTATTGGACGACACTAAGACACGATGCCCTAGACTATGCAAAAAGATGTGATGCCTACCAAAGACATGCACCTGTCATCCATCAACCGTCTGAACAACCTAACATGTCCGTTCCATCTTGGCCTTTCATGAAGTGGGGAATAGATATCGTGGGAAAAATGCCACCTGCACCGGGACAGAAGGTGTTCATGTTGGCCATGACTGATTATTTCTCATAGTGGATTGAAGCGGAAGCATTCAAGCAAGTGACGTCAAAAAAGGTAATTTTATTCATTAAAAGAAACATTCTTTGCAAGTTTGGTGTGCCATCCGAGATCGTTTGTGACAATGGTTCGCAGTTCATAAGCGATAAGACTGAAATATTTTGCAAATGTTGGAACATTAATCTAATTAAGTTGACACCAAGATATCCTCAAGCCAATGAACAAGATGAGTCAAGCAAAAAAATCATAATCAACAATCTTAAGAGATGATTGACATCATTCAAAAGAAATGGGCTGAAGAACTTACTTGGGTGTTGTGGTCGGACATGACAACTCCTAAAATGTCAACAGGACAAACACCATACAGTCTGGTCTATGCCACTGAATCTGTGTTACCAACAGAAGTCATGATACCAACAGCGAGATAGGACTCTTGATGAATGACGTGAAATACACAGAGTTGTCGCATGACAAAGACACTGTGGATGAATTGCGAGATATGGCAAAAATTCAATTAGTTTCTTATCAACAAAGGGTGGATAATACCTAAAACAAGCATGTTCACATAAGAACTTTCCGTGTTGGTGACATGGTGCTGAGAAAAATGTTCCAAAACACTATGAACGTGACGGCAGGAAAATTCGATGACACTTGGGAAGTCCCTAACTTCATTGATGTCGTCGTTGGACGTGGGGCTTACCGATTATCGAGCATGGAGGGAATGAAAATACCGAGAAGCTAGAATGCTTTGCATCTAAAACTTTATCATGTGTAAAGTTTCCTATCTCATCTTTTAAAGTTTCTGTTCTTAGAAGTTGTTGATTAATAAGTCGATTAGGACATAGTTAGTTGTTGGTAATTGCTTATGTTTGGCATGACATTTTTTGCTATTTGTCATTATTTGCTTTTGATGAATTGTCTATTAAAGATCGATTCTATGTTCAAATTGTTATGAGCTACTTTATTATGCGATAAAATTGTGCTTACATTTTCAAGTTATTAATTAAAATTGTGAATTACATTATTATACACATAAGACCATGCTTGCACATTCAATTCGATTATGCACTTCTATTTTATTAGACTCTACAATATTACTGTAAATTTATTGGAGAAGGAAAAGCAAGAAAATCAAGTTAAAAACCTTGAAATCACTATTCATTGTTTTCTTCATTGATTTATTGGAGAAGATAAAGAATGAATGGGATGCTTAAACTCATAATATAGCCATATCTATGCATAAGGAACACTAGGGAATTATCTTACCAATTTAGGAAGCTTGGATCTTGGTTTTTGAAATTTCTTCCCTTTAAAATTGAAAAAAGCCGAGAGCAACCTTGGTGAAGAGAAATATTTTGTGTTTTGTTTGGTGAAAATGAAATGATTGGCTTGGTGGATGAAGTTTTGTTTTTTGTTTTGGTTAATTACCTTTTTAGCCTTAACTTTGTGTGGTTTTAATTCAACCACATCTCCTTCCTTCCCATGTCATGCTTATGTCATGCTCATGTCATGCTCATGATGTCATCCTCCCCTCCTTATCCTCTTCTCATTGGTTGGATGACATCATCCCCTCTAATCTCTTTGATTAACTTCCTAATTGTTTGCCTAATGACCGCTGATCTGTTATACGGTTCGCTTAACTTTCGTTCTCGTTTCTCGTTTGAGGGATCATACCCGGGATCTTATTACTTGGGTTTCCTTAACCTTTCTCAATATATTATATTCCTTTTATGATCCTCTCTTATAATCCTTTAATTTAAATCCTTTTTATCCTGTTACCTTATACTCAATTCTTTCCGTATCTAGTGGATTTCCGGGAAAAATCAAAGTGTTCGGAATTGGATTCTGACGATCTTTACATACACTTATATGTCATATAGAGTACTAATAAAATCTCAGAATATCCATAACAGAATCCCTACATAGTGGGGCATGAAAAGTTTTCTCATTCAGCAAAAACACTATTCATAAGGGTTTCAAAAATTTCCAAAAATTGGGGTTATTACACTTTACCTTCGTCATCTTCACTATCTGAATTCCCCAAAAAGGCTTTCTCTAAGGCATCAGACGTTAGAAATTGATCAAGTTCTGAAGTCACCACAGAATTGACCAACTCCACCTTTAAGCACTCTTCATTTTTCGTAGAAATTTTATTGCATTGAACATATTAAAAGTTACATCCTGATCCAACACTCGCATTGTAAGCTCACCCTTCTGCACATCTATCAAGGTACGACCAGTCGCCAAGAAGGGTCTCCCCAAGATTATGAGAATCTTCTTATTCTCCTCGAAATCAAGAATTACGAAATCAGCAGGGAAGATGAGTTTATCAACCTTGACCAAGATATCCTCCACAATACCTCGAGGATATGTTATAGAACGAACGACCAACTGCAAAGTCATATAAGTCAGTTTTGGATCAGGCAAGTTCAACTTCTTGAAGATTGATAAAGGTATCAGATTGATGCTAGCTCCCAAGTCACATAAGCAACTGTCGAAAGACACTTTTCCAATAGTACACAGAATAGTGAAGCTTCCAGGATCTTTTAGCTTTAGAGGCAACTTCTGTTGCAGCACATCACTATATTCCTCCGTGAGAGCAACTGTCTCTAAATCATCTAGCTTCACTTTACGAGAAAGAATACCCTTCATAAACTTTGTGTAACTAGGCATCTGCTCAAGAGCCTCAGCGAAAGGTATGTTGATATGAAGTTTCTTGAACACCTCCAGAAACTTCTCAAATTGCTTATCCAGCTTTTTCTTCTGTAGCCGCTTAGGAAAAGACGGTGGAGGATGGATCTGTTTCTCCCCTGTATTACCCTCAGGAGGAGTGTGCTCCACAGTAGTCTTCCTTGGTTCCATTTCTGCTTCCTGCTGCTCTACTTCTTCTTCAGCCCCAGCTTCTTCATTCGAAACTTGAGTTTGTTTGAGATTCGTAACTTTCCCTGACCTCAAAGTGATTGCCTTCACCTTCTCCTTAGCTTCCCTCTTTCCTGGTACTTCAGTGTCACTAGGTAGTGTACCCGGTTGATGATTTAGCAAGACATTGGAAATTTATCCAATTTGATTTTCCAAGGTCTTAAAAGAAACAACTTGGCTTTTGCACACATGCTTCAACTCCTCTAATTCAGATTTTTCATTAGCTTGTTGCAGATGAAGTTGCTGTCTTGGTGCATATTGCGGTTGCTGAAAAGCAGGGGCGTTGTACTGCTTAGATGGGTACTGCTGATAAGGCTGTTGAACCGCATTCTGAGCATTGCTCCAGCTGAAATTAGGATGATTGCGGTTGTTAGGATGATAGGTGGCTGGCACCGGTTGTTGCGATCGCTGAAAGTTGCTCACGAACTGAGCTGATTCACTAGAGATAGCACACTGATCAGTCTCATGGGCACCAACATAAAGCTCACATACACTAGAGATTTGATTAACTCCATAATTAGCCAAAGTGTCCACCTTCATCGTCAAAGCCTTAATTTGGGCAGCTATAGTAGTTGTTGCATCCAACTCCAGAATTCCTGCTACTTTTCCCTGAGTCAGTCTTTGGGAAGGATTCTTGTATTCATTAGCAGCCATCAGTTCAATTAATTCATAAGCTTCATTGTAGCTTTTAGCCCATAAGGCTCCTCCTGATGCTGCATCGAGCATGGGTCTAGAAGTAGCACCCAATCCATTATAGAAATAGTTTATAATCATCCAATCAGGCATGCCATAGTGTGGGAACTTCCTTAGCATCTCCTTATATCGATCCCAAGCCTCACACATAGATTTTCCAGTTTGCTGAGCAAACTGAGTAAGAGCATTCCTGATTGTAGCAGTCTTCGCCATAGGGAAGAATTTAGTGAGAAACTTTTGAGCAAGATCTTCCCAAGTAGTGATAGACCCCGATGGTAGATAATGTAACCAACACTTAGCTTTATCCCTCAGAGAGAATGGGAAGAGTCGCAGTTTAATAGCATCTTCAGTCACACCATTAAACTTGAAAGTGTCACAGATCTCGATAAAATCCCTGATGTGCAAATTGGGGTTTTTTGTAGGAGAACCCTCAAACTGAACTGAGTTCTGTATCATCTGAATCGTGCTTGAAGTGATCTCAAAAGTGTTAGTCGAGATGGCTGGCCTGATGATGCTTGACTGAATATCATTGATCTTAGGCTGAGAATAGTCCATCAAAGCCTTAGGAATTTCTACTTGATCTCCCATTACTACTAAAGCTGGTTCCTCGACTTTCTCTTCTTCTTCTTCTACCTTCTCTTCGTCCTCAAAAACTTCCTTTCGAATCACTACAACTTCTTCCTCGGCTTGATCCAGAGTTCTCTTACGAGCCCGCGAGCGCGTATGCATACACGCTCTCTAGAGTACCTGAAATAAGGCAAGGAAACAGATAAGTAACAATTTCCGAGTCAATTAACTTTAATGAACACTAATGATAAACACATAAACTAAAAATTAACACCGAGTCCCCGGCAGGGGGCCCAAAATTTGTCAGTCGCTAAACACGCGCTAAAATACACGCAAGTATACGTGTTCACAAGTAGTATAAGATTTAGATCAAATTCATTCCCACAGAGACTCTTTGGTTATTTTAAGAATATGCACCTATGCAACAATGATATGGTTATTATCCCATGCTAAGACGATTAACAAATTGGGATTGTTTTAACTAACTTAAGCTAACAATTATAATTAAGAGAATAAGAATAGTTGACTTAATATATATGACAAACATGGGATTCTAACTTCATTAGATACTTCATTCAATAGCCTTTTCGTTCTTAACCTTAACATGTAATGGTGATGACACTAATCAGATAACACGAAACTGATAAATGCCAACTTTCGTTATACGAATACCATACTACCAGACATCCACAAAAGAGATAGAAGCTGAATAGACACCAATTATATTGAGACCCTATATGTCTATAGAATTTGAAAACATAATGCTTTAATGCACAAGTTATCTATCTTAATTACATAGGGCAAGTAAGATGGTTAAAATTACCTACGAATCATGCATAGCAATAACACATGAACCTATGCTAGCATCGCAAGTTCTAAATCCTTAAATTTACTTTCGCTTCATTAAGAATTAACACACTATCTTATAAGTTCACGACGCTCATAAGACGAATACGCACAGCCATTACTAGTTTATCATACAATCACCACGCACTAAGGCATCAAAATAATTCAACTAAAGAAATCCATAAATAAATCTGTTAGAAACCCACGATAATGATTAAACCATTATCAGACTTATCATCAACGTGGGTTCTGATGAAAGCATGGTATAATAAATATAGCCTTTATAAACGAATAATAAACAAAGTACAAAATAAGAGTATAGGTTCAAGAATAATAAAACTAGCATCTAACGTTACAACTTAAACAAAGAATCATAAGTTAAACTAGATCTTCTTCGTCTTGGTTGAATTGTGCTAAAACGGTCTTCTTACGCCTTCTTCTTGTGCTCTCGTGTGTCTCTCCTTAAAAAACGAGCTTATTTATGTATATATAGCAGCCCCATGCAGAATAGAAGACTTTTGGATCAAAAGCCCAATAGAATCAGGATTTCTTTTCTCGACCTAGCGCGGGGGCGCGCTTGACCAGCGCGGGCGCGCTATCACAGCGCGGGCGCGCTAACCTCCTGATGAAAATTCTGACTTCTTCATTTTTCCTTGCTGATTCGAGCCGGTTTTCCAAGAGCTTTTATTCCAACACTTCCCTAACACCAAATTAGCACGAAAACAATGCTAATTCACATGATTACCTGGATAATGCCTGAAAATGCAAAAACACTAGAAAACACATTAAAACACCAACAACTTGAGTACAAATGCACCAATTCAAAGCTTTACAGAGCATAATAAAATGTCATAAATGCCACTCAACATTCATCATCATCATCTCTCTCCCCCCCTCTCTCTCCTCCACTAACTCCGCCAAACACCACTCCTACTATTCTGTCACCACTTGTTCCGCCATTTCTGCTGCCAAAATACTCTCAGACACGCTCTCGAAACTCCAACTAGATCTATTTTTTTCCGATGAAACTCCGATTAATTGAACTCTCATCTAAATCTAGTAACACGGTTTGATTTTTCTTATATTTTCATTATGTGTTAATAATTTTATACAACCTGGTAATTACTTGGTGATTCTATATTGTTGATCGAGTAATTGCCATTAAGTTTTGTTAAGTTTTATGATGGTTGTGTTGATTTTGGTGATTTTGTATAAAGTGGTGTAATGTTTATAGTTTATTTGTGGTGATTTTGTTATGATGTTGGTTGTCGGAGTTGATGAATGAAGCTGGTGGCTGGATCTGGTGGAGAGAAATAGTGGCTGAGTGTGGTGATTTTTGTTGGACGACGGTGATTTTTCATTTTCGGGTGGTGATTTTTTATTTTCCGGTGGTGATTTTTATTTGATGGTGGTGATTTTTTATTTGACGCTAGTGATTTTTTGGTGGTCGTCGGAGGTGGTGGTGGTTGCCGTTGGTGGTGGTGGTGGCAAAAAATGGTGATTGCTGGTTGTTGGAGGTGGTGGTGGGTGGTAAGTAGAAAGAAGAAGATGGAAAAGATGATTAGATTTAAAATGAATCGTCTATATTAAAAATAGATTTAATTTTTTATGGTTGAGATTATATCTAATATCTCATTAAAAAAAGATTCTCAATAGAGTAAGACCATATATATTATATATATTTATACGTGAATAGTGGCGGATTTAACTATGAGAAGTCCCAAAAAGCCACCGGAAAGTTCTTATTAGCTTATATGGGGATGACCATTCGGTCGGTTCGATTAGAAAATGAACCAAACCGAGAAAACTGAAAATCGAAATTCTTAACTTTTTCAAACCGAAATGAACCAAAATATGCTTACAAACTGAACCAAAATATTATGATCGATTCGGTTTGATAAAATCTAAAATTCTGAACTACAATTATCAATTTTCGAAGTGTAAAAGATGTATTAGTGAAGAAACTATTTATTAAATTATAAAGTCAAATTTAAATATTAAAGAAAAAATGCTGTACAAGATCAGTCCCTAAGAGTAGATTAAAAGTCTCCCAGTGAAGCTCACCATCTGGTGATTTATAAAAGAAACAATCTGATCAATATTCAATCTCATCCCATTTAAACTAGGAGAACATTTGAAATAGGGAGAAATGTACATGATTAAAAAAGAAACGTTTACCTACAAATGAACCCACAAGACTGAGTACATGTAATCCGTAGAAGCATACCCGGAAACAGGAGTTTGTGTTTGTTGAAACTGAACGACGACTATTTTTTTTGGTCTGGTATGCGTATGTCCGTATGTGGGAGTTTATATTTAGAAATAGATTCATTTAGGATTTAGTATTAGGAATGTTATATTATAGTCTATAGATAAAGTATAATTCAAATATATATTATATATACATTTCGGTTAATTCGGTTTTAAACCAACCGATACTCTGGGAAATTGAACCAAAATGATATTATGTTAGTTCACTCACACTATAGAAGGGGGTTGAATACAGTGTTTACTACAATCAAATCGAATATAAGAACTCAAGTAACAAAACACAGATTTTATTGAACATAATAAACTCTGTTACAAAGAACTGTTCTCTCTCAGTGATGACACGAGAGCTTCTAGGGTTACAATGAATAATAATCTCGATTAAGATAACACATATAGTGTAAACCCTATGTCTGTGTTTATATACTACACAGTTACAAGATAATCTTCTAATTGATATCGAATATAATTCTGCTTCCTAATATATAATCAACTAGTTATCTTTTCTTCCAAGTATTCTATTCTTCATAGAATTCTTCTCCGTGCATATCTCTTCTTATGTTTGTTTTGATCTTCTTTCCTTTCAATCAGCCGCCTTCCTTATCTGAAAGCCTCCTTAAGTCCTGATATTATCTCCTGATAAATATCTCCTGATAACTTAAGTTCTGACAACTTAAGTTCTGATATCTTAAGTCCTGACTTCAGTATAAGTACTGATTTCCAGTTAAGTACTGATTTGTCCTGTTAAGTAAGATCTGAAAACTAAACACAAATCATATTAGTCATGACATCACAAATATATCTAACAATTATCTCCCCCAACTTGTAAATTAGCATAATATACAAGTTCAACAGATATTTGATGATGTCAAAAACATTAAGTACAAATGCATGAGAATTTGACTAGATAACTACAACTTACAGTCCTTATAGCTTTACCATCCTCAAAGTTTGATATCAGCTTCTGCCTGTATATCCTTCAGAATCTAAGCAGTTGTAGATCTTTGACTTGGCTTCAATTTCTGATCTCTTTGATATCAGGAGTTGTTCTGAGATAGTTCTTCAACAGACATCTCTCAACATATTCAAGTTCATTGACCATCCTCCTTTTAGCATTTTTCAATTCAACTGTATCTTCACCAGTTTGAAAGATAGCAGCCCTGAGATCATTTATTTTAGCTTTCCTTATATCCTGATCTAGTCTGATGATATAGGCTTTATTAGACTCTAGATTGAATTCAAGTCCCTTAATACCAGAAAATGTAGTGATGATTTTAGCAGTATTAGGCTTCATTTCAACAATTTCTCCACTATGAGATATGTACTTAGGACAATATGGGCTGTCAGACTTTACAGAGTAAAGCTTCTTCTGCCTTTGAATATTTGATTTTAAACAACCTACATCACCATCTGTTGATCTATTTTTCACTTGAAGTAGAAATAGAACATGTTCCAGTTCTTTAAAATACTTCAATGAAATAGCATTCTCCCTGATCTGGAATACCCTCCCATCTGTCATAAAGTATAACATGATATCTTCTTTCAAAACAGAGTGGTAAACCATTTGTACAGATTCAAGTTAATTCGATCTCTCAGGAGTTGCTCCTACTCCTGGTTCACTTAAGGAAGTTGGATCATTGGTAGTATTGTGTACTCTCTTCTCTTTAGAACTACCCAATCCTGATTTGTCTCTTGCTTCCTTTTCTGTAACAACTCTTTCTTCAAAACCACTTGATGTAGTCTTCAAAGGTTGAGTCTGTTGAGCTTTGGTGAATCCTGGTAGTAGTATCTTTGAAAGTTTAACATGAGCAATGTCTGAGGTTTCCTTTCCTTTATCTTCTGATATCAAGCCAACTTGAGCTATGTCATAGGTTGCTTGCCTTATTGTCATATCAGAACTTACTACATCTTGACTCTGAACAACTTGAGCCATGTCAGAGGTTGGTTAAGAAATCTTCCTTTTCATCAGAGTAAGACTAGCATCTTCTTCATCAATTATTTCTTCATCCATGATTGGAACATATACCTTTACAGGTTCATCAATTTTTTCTTTGCCCTTGGATCTTGGATCTACCTCCACTTGTGATTTGGCTTTGGTTGCCTCAGAATTTGTCCTCTCCTTAATCACAATATCCTTAGGTTTTGGAAGTTTCTTTTCAACAACAGAAGCTTTAGACTTGGAGTTGACATTTTCTGCTTTAAGTCTAGCTTCTTCTTCCTTTAGAATTTCAAAGTCCATTCCTGGATTTTCTTTGAGAAATAATCTCTTTGAAATTTCTTTATCAAGCTCCAGATGTCCAGTAGAACTTATCCTTTTACCAGTATCAGAACTTATTCTTCTCCCAATATCAGAACTTATTCTTTGTGTAGAAATTTCAGTTGTCCTTGATGAAGAACATTTACCTTGACCATGACCTCTACTCTTTTCAGAGTTTCCCTGGTCATCATTTCCATCATCCTTACCCTTCAGTGGTTGAGTAGATTTGCATTTAGACTTAATCACTTTCTCCCCCTTTTTGGCATCAGTAGGTAAAAGAAGAGAGATAAGCAATTCCACTGAGGATTGGATCTTATTGAGCTGAGTTTGCTGATAAGCTTGATTCTTTAGAATTTCAGAAATCTGATCTTGTTGCTTCTCCTGAGTCTTTTCAATATACCCAATTCGGTCAAAGGCTAGCTTGAAAAATCTATTCTTTTACAATTTTATATTCATATCTTGCTGGATCAGAGATTCTTGAATTTTATTCACCTTGTCATGAGTTATTGAGTGTTGACCTTTAAGGTGCCTTGTACTCATTGCAGTAACTCTCAGCTGTGCCTTGAAATCATCATTTATCAGCATTTCATCAGCTTTGGCCAGGTTCTCAGCAAGAATTTTTTCAGTAGGAACAAAACTAACTGTGTTCCATTCCTTAGTCCACTCCTTTCCTCTAGGAGTTTCACTCCAAGGTACTGGTGCATCCCCTCTAACAAACTTCTTGATCAAATCATCTTTATTAACTGTTTGTTGAGGTGCATGTCCTGATGGACCAGCTACATCATCATCTACATTTGTAGCAGCTTCACCAGTAATTTCAGCATTGTCAGCATTAGAACTTACAAAGTCTGCAGTATCAACATCCTCTGATAAAATAACAGTATGTGAGGCAATAGAGACTTCAACATCATCCTCTAAATTCTGATCTGCAACTAAGTTCTGATCAACATCCAAATTTTGATGCCCACCTAAATTCTGATCTTCATTATCTAGATTCAGAACTGGTGTTGATGGAATATCTGCATTGAAATCAGCATCCAAAAGTGGTGTTGTTGGTGGAGTGAGTTGAGTTGGTGGAGCTTCCAAGTACGGAACCTCGGGCACAATCAAGTTATGAATATCAATTTCAGCACTTAAACCCGGGTCTTCAACATGTACTGGATTAATGATAGGAGACACAGGAGGTGTAGACACTTGCTCTGGAATATCCTCTTGCTCTTGAATAAGAGACTTTGGAGCTTGAGTAAAGTCTGATTCAGCTGTGGGAAGTAATTCAATGACTATAGGTTATGTTGGGATCAGAGATTTCTGACCCCCTTCCTTAGCTGCTTCTTCCAGAACTTCTTCAAAGTGTGATGATACACTTACAACCCTCCTGGCTCTTTGCTTTTTAAGTCTCTTTGCTGAAGGTGAGACTTTGGGAGCTTCATCATCAGAATTTAGCTTTCTAAGCCTTTTGAGGGGCCTAAAACTCCCAGTTTCAGTATCTTTCTGAGAAGAGATCTTCTCAGCTTCTTCAACAACAGGTTCTGATATTGGAACATGTTCCTCATTATCTGACTCATCTCTCAGAACAATTCTCCTTCTCTTCTGTTGAGACTGAGGTACTATCTTAGTCCTCTTGGGTTTTGAAGATGAAGGCTTCACAGGATGTCTGAAGGTTGAGGTTGAGATGACTGTGTTGGTTTGTAATATGTCCTGATGGAGGGTTGAGTTGGTTGAGGTTGAGAAGTTTGAGGTTGGTGAGAGATGGTATGTTCTGATGGCTGTTGTGTTGGCTGTGATGTGTTGGTGGGTTGGACATCAGGGTAAACAGATGTGTAAGTTTATGGATCAGCATTAACCAAGATTTGTTTTACTGACTGAGGAATCTGTAAGGGTCTCAACACTTGTTTCTTATTGTCAGCATGTAACAGATCATTAAAAGCCTTTTTTGCAAGCTTAAAGGGTGGAATTAAATCACTGGCTAGTGGGGTCTCATCAGCACAACAAAAAGTATATATAAGATGACAGAATCTAGCAAAGTATACTACATTCATATCCTCTATCATCTTATCCCCTATGAAACTTAGCACATCACTTGCAAAATCAAAATGAGTTTGATGAATAAGGGCATACCCGATTTGCTGACTCATGATGGGAATATCATCAAAGTTAGAGCATTTATTGGCGAATTCCTTTGTGATACAATCAAAGAAAAATCTCCATTCCTTTATGATATTTAATCTTTTCAGTTGACCCATCTTTCCCAAACTTTTCTCATAGCCCAGATTGGCCATAAGCTGCTGTAAAATAGGATCCTCCACTGTTGAGAATGTGCAACCTTCAGGTAAATGGAGAGCTTTACGAACTGCTCCAAGAGTAACCACATGCTCGACATCTCCTGATGTGAAAACAATACTTGGAGTACCAGTAGCACCACCATCATCAAAAAGTAGTTCACCAAAATGTCAGCACTTATTTGCTAGAAATAGTTTGAGGTTGGGTCAAAGCATACCCAATCTCACTATTTGCTAATAAATCTTGCACAAAGTGCAGATCTGATGGAGCTTCAGCCTTGTTCAGGATTGCAGCATAGTTATTTGGTACAAACTTGGCTCCATCAACAATTAAATCCGTGGACGCCATCAGAAATAAGTGAGAAATTCATTTTCCTGAAAGGTGTTTGATGAAATGTCTCTATAGAAAACCGTCAGAAAATGTGAGAGAGAATAAGAAAAGAGAGAGAGTGAGTAGAATAAAAATGAAAATAAAAGATTTGAAAATCTTTTATCTCTTTTACTTAGACACCCCACGTGACAACAGTTAATGAGAAGTGGAACAGACCTTTACACCTATCAGCCATGCAGCAGTTAAGGCAAAAGTTAATGGGCACGGTAAATAAGTAATGATTACATTACACGTTCAGTTTTTTAAAAAACAGTTCCCACTAAACAAATGATTATTACTACTTTATCTCACATAAACCAATATTCTGAGAAAATATGATCGTTCAAGTAATGACCAAAAATAAACCAAGTAAATAAATACTGCCACATTAGCATCAGAACTTGATTATTATCAGAATTTAAAAGTCATCAGAATATGGCTCCTTAACTCGAAAAGTGAATGTTTATTTCTGTAATTCTTCACACAAATACTGATATGAGTACATCAGAACTTAATCATCAGAACTTCCATCAGAACTTGTCCTCAGAATTTATGCAACTGATACTTAGACTGTTCATCTAAACCAACATTTATCACCACAGTAATTTTTCATCATTCAGATGGAGTGTAAGTGTGTGCATTAAGCTAAATATCAGACAAAGAGTAAAGTCTAATTCACTTCAGTACATCTTAGAAATAAGGCATAACTAAGAACTTTGCTCAAAATTTGTCATTATTCTGAAGTCTACTATAGAATGAGTTCATGCATGAGTCCACCTCAACTATTTTGTGCTCATTTTATGCATCTTTTGAAATTCCTTTTTACAGTGGCTTCTCAGTGTAAGTGAGTCACGACTGCTTATCAGAATTTATGCTATTATCAGAGTATTTCTCCAGTAATCATAGAATGTGAAAAGTCACCAAGAAAATTTTATTTTGCTTTTCTAATGCATATTACTTAATACCAGCAATGCACTTGGGTCTTCCCTTCCACTTTTTTACTCTAGATCTCAAAGGAGTACCTGATATTTATTTCTTTTCTTTTTCTTTTTCTTTTGATAAGTGAGGCTTATCAGCACTTAGTACATCCATCAGATTTACTAACATCAGAACTTAACAGATAAGAAGCACTATTCTAGTTTTTGACTTAGTAATAAGATACACAAAGTAAACTTTAACCAAGCTCAATATTAGAATCTGCTTGTGTTAAAAGATTTCCACATAAACAATTACTTCAAACATGGGATCATTAGTATATTAAAGACTACTAGGTCAACATCTAGCACAGTTATCCTCATTGGATTGAATAGTCACAGAAACATTCATATCACTATCAGAGTTTAAAAATTCACATCAGACAACAATCAGCACTTAGAAAATTTCAATTTTAAGCACAGAATACACAAAGATAGTAATATCTGTAAATACTGATCATAAAGTCTGATGTATCAGAACATAAACTAAGCAGATTTAGAGGAAGAACCTGAAACTATTCCAAGTTCATTTACTAATCTTGTAAAAGTAGCTTCACACAATGGTTTTGTGAAGATATCTGCTAGTTGTTGATCTGTTAAAAACAAAATGCAATTCCACTGTACCTTCATCCACATGTTCCCTTATAAAGTGGAACCTAATGCTGATGTGCTTTGTCATTGAGTGTTGAACTGGATTACCTGTCATAGCAATAGCACTTTGATTATCACAGTAAATAGGGATTTTAGAATATGTTAACCCATAATCTAGTAACTGATTCTTCATCCAAAAAATCTGTGCACAACAGCTTCCTGCAGTAATGTATTCTGCTTCTGCAGTTGATGGAAATTGACTTCTATTTCTTGCTAAACCAAGAAACTAATCTGCCTCCAAGAAATTGGCAGCTTCCACTTGTGCTTTTTCTGTCAATTCTGCATCCCGCAAAAACTGCATCTGAGTAACCTATTAGCTTAAAGTCTGATTCTCTAGGATACCACAATCCCAGATCAGCTGTACCCTTAAGGTACTTGAAAATTCTTTTCACAGCTGTCAAGTGAGGTTCTCTTGGATCTGCATGAAATCTTGCACAAAGACAGGTAGTATACATGATATCAGGTCTACTTGTAGTTAGATAGAGTAGTGAGCCAATTATACCTCTGTAATCAGTAATATCTACTGATGTACCACTTGTTAGGTCACACACACTGTAGAAGGGGGTTGAATACAGTGTTTACTACAATCAAATCGAATATAAGAACTCAAGTAACAAAACAAAGATTTTATTCAACACAATAAACCCTGTTACAAAGAACTGTTCTCTCTCAGTGATGAACACATTATCATGAGAGCTGCTAGCGTTACAATGAATAATAATCTCGATTAAGATAACACATATAGTGTAAACCCTATGTCTGTGTTTATATACTATATAATTATAAGATAATCTTCTAATTGATATCGAATATAATTCTGCTTCCTAATATATATCAACTAGTTATCTTTTCTTCCAAGTATTATATTCTTCATAGAATTCTTCTCCATGCATATCTCTTCGTATGTTTTTTTTGATCTTCTTTCCTTTCAATCAGTCGCCTTCCTTATCTGAAAGCCTCCTTAAGTCCTTATATTATCTCCTGATAAATATCTCCTAATAACTTAAGTTCTGACAACTTAAGTTCTGATATCTTAAGTCCTGACTTCAGTATAAGTACTGATTTCCAGTTAAGTACTGATTTGTCCTGTTAAGTAAGATCTGAAAACTAAACACAAATCATATTAGTCATGACATCACAAATATATCTAACAATTATCTCCCCCAACTTGCAAATTAGCATAATATACAAGTTCAACAGATATTTGATGATGTCAAAAATATTAAGTACAAATGCATGAGAATTTGACTAGATAACTACAACTTACAGTCCTTATAGCTTTACCATCCTCAAAGTTTGATATCAGCTTCAGCCTGTATATCCTTCAGAATCTAAGCAGTTGTAGATCTTTGACTTGGCTTCAATTTCTGATCTTTTTGATATCAGGAGTTGTTTTAAGATAGTTCTTCAATAGACATCTCTCAGTATATTCAAGTTCATTGACCATCCTCCTTTTAGCATTTTTTAATTCAACTGTATCTTCACCAGTTTGAAAGATAGCAGCCCTAAGATCATTTATTTTAGCTTTTCTTATATCCTTATCCAATTTTGTTGCAGTGGCCATAGGAGTGGATGCACTTGAACAATCTTGCATTCCAAATTTCTTCAACAAATTTCTGGTGTACTTAGATTGACAAATAAAAGTTCCTTCTTCATTCTGCTTGACTTGAAGGCCCAGAAAATAGCTAAGTTCTCCCATCATACTCATTTGATATCTTGACTGCATTAGCTTGGCAAACCTTTTACAAAGTCTGTCATTTGTAGAACCAAAAATGATATCATCAACATATATCTGCACCAAAAGTAAGTCCTTTCCATGGTTGAGATAGAATAAAGTTTTGTCAATAGTCCCTCTGTTGAATCCATTTTCCAGAAGAAACTGAGCTAATGTCTCATACCATGCTCTTGGAGCTTGCTTAAGGCCATAAAGTGCTTTATCAAGTTTGTAGACATGATGAGGAAATTTTGAATCTACAAAACCCGGAGGTTGTTCAACATATACTTCTTCTTCCAATTCTCCATTAAGAAAAGCACTTTTTACATCCATTTGAAAGACTGTAAACTTTCTGTGAGCAGCATAAGCAAAAAATATCCTTATGGCTTCCAATCTAGCAACTGGTGCAAATGTTTCATCATAATCAATTTCCTTATGTTGAGAATATCCTTTTGCAACCAGCCTTACTTTATTCCTTGTAATTATGCCATCACTATCAGTTTTATTTCTGAAAACCCACTTTGTACCAACAACAGATTTATTCTTTGGTCTTGGCACCAGGGTCTATACTTTATTTCTTTCAAATTCATTTAACTCTTTCTGCATTGCTTGCACCCAATCAACATCTTGAAGAGCTTCTTCCACTTTCTTTGGTTCAGTATGAGAAAGAAAGAGTGATAGAGACACTCATTTGATGTTGCTGTTGTAGTTCTTATACTTGCTTCAGGATCTCCAATAATCAAGTCAGGTGTATGTGCTTTAGTCCACTTCCTTGCAGATGGAAGGTTATCTCTAGAACTAGATGCTCCCCCATGATCCATGCTATCTCCATCAACATTTTCTGATGCTTCTCCTGAAATTATGCTCTTTGAGTTGGATCCTTCAGAATTTGAGTTTCCAGAATTATCAGTATTTGAGCTTCCAGAAGTATCAGAACTTGGCCCATCAGAACTTGAAGAGCCTGTTCTAGATTCTGATGTTTCTTGAGATGTGGTTGGATCTTCAATATGCCCCCTGCACAGGTGCATTTTCCTTTGGCGTAGTTACCACAGTTTCAATAACATCAGAGTTTAACCCATCAGAGTTTGCAGTATCAGGATTTTGACTGTCAGGATTTACAGAATCAGAATTTAAAACCTCATTCTCAAATCTCAGCTGATCATGATCATTGAAATCTTCAAGTCCTGTAATCTTCTTATCATCAAAAGAGACATTGATAGATTCCATGACAACCCTTGTTCTTAAATTGTAGACTTTGAAGGCTTTTGTGGAAAGTGGATATCCAACAAAAATTCCTTCATCAGCTTTTAGATCAAATTTGGATAGCTGTTCAGGATGAGTCTTAAGAACAAAACATTTGCATCCAAATGAAAGTACTTCAGATTTGGCTTCTTTTTCTTCATCATCTCATATGGTGTCTTTCCATGCTTGTTGATAAGTGTTGCATTCTGAGTAAAACAAGCAGTCTGCACAGCTTCAGCCCAAAAGTAGGTTGGTAACTTTGCTTCATCAAGCATAGTTCATGCAACTTCAATAAGAGTTCTATTCTTTCTTTCAAAAACTCCATTTTGCTGTGGAGTTCCGGGAGCAGAAAATTCTTGCTTAATTCCTTGGTCTTTGCAGAACTCTTCCATGATCAAATTCTTGAACTCAGTGCCATTATCACTTCTTATGATTTTCACAGAGTCTTTAACCAATTTATCCAGTTGTTTGACATGATCAATCAAGATAGATGCAGTTTCACTTTTTGTGTGCAAGAAATACACCCATGTGTATCTGGTGAACTCATCCACTATGACCATAGCATATTTATTCTTTGCAATTGACATGACATTTACTGGACCAAATAGATCAACATGTAGTAGGTGATAAGGCTCAAGAATTGAAGATTCAGTCTTGCTCTTGAATGCGGATTTTCTTTGTTTTGCCTTTTGATAGGAATCACAAAGGCCATCAGGAGCAAATACTGATTTTGGCAGTCCTCTCACAAGATCTTTCTTGACTAGTTCATTTATATTGTTGAAATTTAAATGAGAGAATTTCTTGTGCCAATTCCAGCTTTCTTTAATTGATGCTCTACTTAACAGACAGATTGCAGAACCATTAGTACTTGTTGAAAGCTTGGCTTCATAAATGTTACCATGCCTGTATCCTTTCAGAACAACTTTGCCTGTAGATTTGCTTACAATTTCACAGTGTTCTTCAAAGAAATCCACATGATAACCTCTGTCACAGATTTGACTAACACTCAGCAAATTGTGTTTAAGTCCTGAGACTAGAGCTAATTTTTCAATGATGACATTCCCAAGATTGATATTGCCATATCCCAGAGTTTTTCCCATGTTGCCATCTCCATAAGAAACACCTGGGCCAGCTTTCTCCACAAAGTCTGATAGCAGGGCTTTATTTCCAATCATATGTCCTGAACATCCACTGTCCAGAACTAGGATGTTTTTCCTGTTGCCCTGCAATCAAAAAGACCACTAATGATTAGTTTTAAGGACCCAGACTTGCTTGGATCCTTTGGCCTTATTAAGTTTGTTAACATTTGCAGCGGATTTAGCATTAGAGTTTATGTTAACAGTTTTCTTATCAGAATTTACAATATCAGACTTTGCATCAGAACTTACACTAGAAGGAATAATGCTAACTTTACATCTCAACGGATGATCGTTATCCATCGAGTTTGATCATCCGTCGGAATACTATTTGCTAATAAAAATCAATTATTTTTCTGGAATATTTTATAACTCGACGGATAACAGTTTATCCTCATCCGTCGAATTCTCTAAATCTTAGCCGTCGATTTCCTGAATATTATCCATCGAGTATACTTACAGTTTATAAGCATAACACGACGGATAATGGGTGGAATTTTTACAGTTTTTTTTTAAACGGCTATTTTGGGCAATTTTCATTGGTTACTTTATTTTACTTTATTATTTTTGACAGTTATTTTTGAGATAGTATAAAAGGTAAATTCATTTCCATTACTTTTCTTTTATCATTCTCAAGTCATCTGCTTCAATTTCTTTCTCTTTCAAAGCACTTACTCTCTCTCTGCAAGCTCTTATTCTCTAACAATGGCGCCTGTTGTCAAGATTATGTCTCAAACTGGGTTCATTTATGAGAAGAACAACTTCACGGCCTTAGTAAACAAGGGGATTCAGCAATCTGGTGACTACCACAAAATGATGGATTTTGTGAAGAACTGCAAGCTTAGCTATGTCAGGCTGGAATCACCCACCATCTTTTGTGAAGTTGTTGAAGAAATGTGGACCACGACAACATACAACTCAACAGATAAGACCATCACACTCACCATTAAAGGTACGAAATTCTGTATTAATAGTGATGTTATTAAATCATGTTTCAAAATTCCTGACAATAATGTGACCTCACCACACACAGACACTGATATAGTTAATATGCTTAATTCCATGAACTATGTTCTTTCTACTTCTAAGTTGAGTGACATTAGGATATTGGGTCTTAGGAAGGAATGGAGTTTCATGTGTGATATAGTGACCAAGGTCTTTTCTGGGAAAATCAGTAATTTTAATTCAGTTAATATTTCCATGCTTAACATGCTCTACATGCTAGTTACAGATAAGTACTTTAATTTTTTTTGTGACCTTATTTTGTTTGAGTTGGGATTTAAATTAGGAGAGCTAAATAAGAGAGGCAAAAATGTTTACAATACTAGATTCTTTATGATGTTAGCTATCCACCTCTCTGAGGGAATTGTGGTTGAGAACCCTAACGACAAATTAGATTGTTGGGTTCAAGAGAGAAGAATCATTGTAGATTTGAACAGAGCAAATCATCATAGAGAAGTGTCACTTTTCTATTTCCCTGTAATGGAAGCACCTCAGGTAAGTGAGGTAAGTTCATTTATCCCTACTACTATTCCAACCTCACTAGTTTCTTTGAGTTCTAGTGTAGCTATGGCAACCGTGTCAATGACCCAATAGTTGCCTACCCAAGCTACCAAACCAACAACAATTTCAAAATCTAAATCAAAGAAAGCCCCCTCTGGTATCTCTCAAAAGATGCCAGTTGCAAAATCCACTAACACCAAAGAGGGGAGTGTGAAGGTGGGCAAGGTAGGTGAGGGAAAGGGTGAACATAAAAGAAACTCTAAGGATAAGGATGTAGAGTTGAGTGGTTCCCAGCCTAGCCACACTGCAGTTTCCCAACAAACTGCAGTGCTTAAAAAAGATAAAAGCTCACTTCTAGTTGCATCCTCCCAAAAGGATGTAACTATTGAACAAAGCTCTCAACCAAGAGCACAGGCGAAGAGGGTAAGGGACACAAGCTCACCCCAAACTTATTCTAGAAAGAAGAAATCCAAAACTCTTGGGGATGCACAGGGTACACACACTGTGCAAACTAGAGCTAAAGACACAGTCACTGCACCTTCTCAAATTCAGCTTGATGTGGCTCCAATAAATATGGAGTCACAGCCAAAATCTCTAGTAATAGAAGCATCTCACACACCGAATTCTCCCACAAACTCTCTGGATGTGGATATGATCAACACATCAATTCCTGATTCCCCTTCTTTAACTTTGTTGGGGAAGCCAAAATCTAATACAAGTGAGCATCATCTTTTAGATGATTTGTTGGCTCACTTACCAATTTTTTCAGGAACTGTTGAATCATCTGTGCCCAAAATATCATCAATCAGCACAGAGTCCACAATAGTTTCTATTCCAAGTTCACTCATTTCTACTCTCTCGATGGATATTGCTCATCCGTCGAGTAGTGATTGTATCCCGACGGATAAGCTTAACCACAGTTATCCGTCGGATAACAAAACCACTAACCCGATGGATATTACTCATCCGTCGAGTGTCTCTGTACAACTTCAAACTTCATTTATTTCTAGTGCAGAAGAATTAGTGGTTGTACAATCACTCTTAGGATTGAGGGCAGAGAGTGCTATGAGTGAGAGTCTGGGTTGCTCCCAGGAAAAAGGAGAGCAAAAGAGTGAAAATATGCAATCCATTTCTTCAGGATTGGCAAAAGAAAGTGAGAGGAGTCCCACCTTAGATGGTGAAGGTGAGGGTGTGAGGGTGGGGAGCCAGGGTGAGACCCTGATGCAACAAAAGAGAGAACACGAGAGAAATTCAGGTACAGAAGCTATAAGGATGACTGTCATTTCTAGTGAGTTAATGAATGTCCAGGATGCAGACATGAAGGGACTATCTCAGCAACGTCAAGCTGTTATATATTCCACCTCCCTTGATGCTGAGGCATTTACTCACCCTGTTCCAGCTTATCAACTTCTAGTTGAACAGGGAAATGACAATGCAGAAAGGATGCTCAATCTAATGCATACCACTCAGTCAATGCTAAGAGCTAAAGATGCCATCACAGCTTTGCCTTCTACAGCTGGTGATGTGGATTATGAGACTGGTGGTTCAGCAGATTTCTTTGGTAATAAAGGTGGAGATAGTGAAGAAGAGGCATTGGACATAGGGGAGAAGTAGGTTCAAGTTCAAGATCAGGAATGCCATCATGGGCTTTTTCAAAGCACTGTGATGAGCACTACTTCAAGATAACCCTAATTCGACTAATCAACCAGATAAATTCTGCACTTCAAACCACTACAAATGCCAACAACAAGAAGCTCCTTCAAGCACATCTTGCTTCTCTGCAACTTCAACAGATTCAAGGCTTCCAATATTCTAGAGATGTTAACACCATCAAGGGTGATATTGATGAGATGAAGAAGGCCATTTCAGACAAAATGGATTCTAAGCTTCCAGAAGCTACAATGCTTGACATCAAGCGGCAACTAAGGAAAAATTCTGATCTTACAACAAAGATAGATGCTTTGGATATAAGAATATCAGCTATGGAAGCATCTCTAACAGCCATTCATGTTCATCAAGCCCAACAGACAGATTTACTTCAGAAACCGGTGGCTGCTCAAACCTCCTCCTCTACTCAACTTGATGATAACAAAAAGGGGAGAAAGGACCAAGTGAGGGGGAGAAGCTTCAAATTTAAATCATTAAAGTAATTGTGCCCACAATTACTTTCCCCAAGCCACCAGTAACAAATAGTATAGATCTGATCAATGCAGCAGCAACCAATATAAGAGCAGCTGAAAAGGAGCAGTTGAAGCCAATCAACTGGGAGAAAATTGATGAGGACATACAAAGGAAGTTTGGGCTTGTAAAGGAGCCATTAAAGTCAACCATTCCTCACTCTGAAGTCAAACAGATCTTTGTGAATGAAATGAGCATGAACTATCTGGAAAGAGGACAACCATCCTACATCAAATCTCCAAAGGTTGAAATTATTCTAAAGCCAAGGGTGAACTATCCAAAATCATCATTAAAGAACACTTTGGATACAGTGTACGACACCTAAGCCTGATGAGAAGAAGCTTTTGTCAAGGTCAATTTCCTTCTACAAGGATCCAGCTGATTCAACTTTAAAAAGAAGAATTGCTAAAGTTTTCAGGAATGGGAAAGAAATTTGTGTGGTGGATGGATATCCTCAATTTGCTTAAGCAAAGAGAGAAGAAAAGGCAAGATTGAAGCAGGAAAAGAAGCAAGCTATTCTAGATGCCAAAAAGGCTAAGCAAAAGAAAGAGCAAGCTGCTATCTTGGCCAAGCTACAACTGTGAAACCAACACAACAGATTCCTTCTCAGCCATCTGGAATCACTGAATCTCAAGATCCACAGAAGCAAGTTCAATCAGAACAGAAGAAATCTCCAAGATACAGGGAATTGACCAAAAGAACCAAAAGGAAACTGGATTTTGTTGATAAGGAATTGGAGGATCAGTTTTCTAAGGAATCCACTTCAACTACAACTCATGCATTAAAACGTACTGTGGTATTTGAAGACATCAAGGTGGTGGATCCTTACAGGAACATTCATGGTGAACCTATTATGCCTAAGGATGAACCAATAGACTGGGAGAGTCTGCCAATTCCTGACTTTAATTTGCCAATCCTTAGCAAGGCAAAGAGAACAAAGTCAAGAGCAGTCAAGAAAGTGAAGCTGTCACCTCTCAAATCCAAATCTCTAGTCAAAGCTCAATCTAAAGTCAATAAGGGAGATTACATGTACTTGTGTGACATCAAGGAATTCTCTGATCTAAATCTCTATCTAAATGAACTAGAAGAAGTGAGAGGGATTGATGCATACAGAAACCTATCTGAAAGGCTACTTTTCAAGTACAAGGGAGGAAAGGAGATTCAATGGCCACTTCACAGGATCCTCCAAGAAAGCCCAGCTGTACTAATCAAGGTTTATTCATCTTTCAAGAAGAACTTTGGGTTCAATGTAACTGCAAGAAGATTGGTTCTAAAGAAGATTGAAGAACTGAGGAGTTTTAGAGCTAAAGATGCACTCCCAACGACTCTAATTATCCCTTACACAGGGAGAAGAGTGCATCTAAGGCCCTACTGGCTGATGGAGTTCATGGATGACAAAGGAGTGATAAGATTTTTCAGATTAGAAGACCAATTAAGCATCTCTAGTAATGAGACTCTCTTGGAAATGCAAGAAAAGCTAAATCTCTCAGAATCTGATGAACTGGAATTCCACAGACAGCTCCAAAATCAGTTAGAAGAAAAAAACAGAAAGCTTGGAAAGAGATCCAGACCTTCAAGAAACTAGATAAATCTGCTCAGGCTAGAAGAGCAACTTGAAAATGACTGTGAGCTAAACTTTGTACATTTTGTTAATTAAAGCACTTTACAGTTTTATCTATCTACTTTCAAAGTTGTATTTTTAGGGTGTTTTGTTATCATCAAGTTTCTCTTAATTTATGGCTACAATTCCAGTAGACATAAATTGGGGGAGATTGTTGTGTATATGTTGTGAACTTGATGATTTTTTTAACAAAACACCTTGGTATATTTTACTTAGTGAAAAATGTAGCACTCGACATATAAGGATTATAGTCCCGACGGATGACTCAATACAGTCCCGACAGATGATGATTTATTATCCGTTGAGTGAGTAGCTTATGTAACAATAAGTCTGTAGCACATTTCTGAATACACCTTTGTATAGATTCTGTAGTAGCATATAAGTCATGATTGACTTTAACTAGATATGCAGAATAGGTTGATTAATTATACATAGATGATGTCTTGTAATTCTGCATAAATAAAATGATGTCAAGTGCCAAATAGCTACCAACGGATGATTAACAAAGCTATCGACGGATGATCAATATAGCTGTCGATGGATGATCAACAAAGCTGTCGACGGATGATCAACAAAGCCATCGAAGGATGATCATGTAATCAACGGATAATCAATTCAACATCCGTTGACAGTGACAACACAGTCACATGCATTGAGTGTATGCAATGGAATGTGGTAGCCTATTCAACTGGGTTTTGGAGAACAAAGAAGCATTGCCATTTCCATGCTATTATGAAGATATTCAAAGATGCTGGAATAGAGTAATGAAGTAGCATAGTATTAGACTTAATAGTTTTTGTTTTATTATCTTGTCTTATTACTTTATAATCTTGGTGGTATATAAACTAAGAAGCAGCAAATAGAATAACTAACTGAGATACAAGGAGAGAAACATTAGTAAGTTGTATTCTTAGCATTTCTCTGCATTCTTAGTTGTTCAACATTTGTAAGCAGCTGTGAGCTTTTTGCTACACAGAGTTCTCTCGATATATATTGTATATCTCTGGTGGATACATTCAAATCCACCAGAAAGTTTTTAAAGACTCGTGTTTTTAATTACTTGTGTTTTGATTCATTTGAAGTTCTTATTCCGCACTCTGCAAATCAATTGACACTGATATATATATATATTTAAGTTAGAACAATTTTATTTAAGAAAAAGTTTCAAGAATTCCATTCAATCCCCCTTCTGTAATTCTTGTTGAATTGTTAAGGGACTAACAATGAAACTCTTAAATTAACATGCAAAATCAATTTTTATCTTTAAAGCTTATCTTCACTCAATTCTTAACAAGAAAACCCTTTAAACTCTTTTTCTTTTACATAAAATCGAACCAAAATCCAATCATCAACATGCAAGTCCAAAAATTATCTATTAACTAGCAATGATCAACATGCAAGCCCAAAAGTTAATTATTAACTAACAATGATCAACATGCAAGTTCAAGAATCAAGCATAAACTTAAGTTTAAGTCACAACTCATCCATTCAAATCATTTAAAAGAAAAACCAAACCAAATTTTTTTTAAACCAAAACCCTTTGCAAAACTTGAATCAAAATCAAACCCTCCTTTTTTAGTAGCAAAATTCGAACCAACATCAAAACAAAACCATATAAAAGCACATAATTTAGTGCCTTATACTCTCTTAAGATCACACACTAAGAAATTATGTTTTCTTAGATATAACCAAGATATGTTGATGCAAAAACCTTCTTAAACACTTACATGAAAAGAGTATATAGATAGAGGATTTAAAATGATGAAGATCAACGACAAGATCTTTAAATTCCAAGTAGAATTTAGTGTTGCATGTAGGTGAGAGAGAACTCGGGTGAGAGAGAGAGAGAGAATTCGGGAAAGAGGGGAAGAAAAGAAAAGAGAAATAAAGATTGATCCAAGTGGAAGAAGAGTGTGGGGAGGAAGGAAGGAAGAGTGGGTGTATTTCTAAGTGAGTGGAGGGGCAAAATGGTCCTTTGTCAACTAATTCTAGAAACTTCTTTTCTTTTATTCAAAAACTCAAAAATGAATTTGGATAATATATAACTCCTTCAGAAAAGGTGAAAATGACATGAATAACAATTTTAGAATATGGATCTTGAAATCAGTTTTCTAACCATATTTTTAAAATAATTTTTGAGCGTACAGTTTATTTTATATGAATTTTACAAAGTTACGCTCAAAATAGAAATATAACCCGATAAAATCATTTTAAAATACGCCGATTAAGAAATAATTTCATTTATCATTTTTAGAAATTCTCCATGACTATTTCGAAGAAAATAAAGAAAATTTCACGCCTTGACCATACGCTGATAAGTTTATAAGAATATATAAAGGTTTATTAAACCTTATTTAAATCAAATAAATCCCTTAAAATCAATTAAAAATTTCCAGATCACATAATCATGCACATTAACAGGCAACTCAAATATCACGACTCATTTTGAAATGTGCTCAAGCATAAAAATTTCTCCTTTTATTAACATTCACTTTTCGCGTAACGGTTCGCGTCCTGACTGACGGCCCGACGCTGAGCGTTTTCAACTACACTTCACAATCATACTCTCTATACTAGCTGACACGTCAAACTGGAATATAATATTCGTTTAAACATTTTTATTTAACACATAATTCATGTTAATATGCTTAAACACCTTAATCCCTTTTTAAGACGGCTTCCGTTCAACTTGACGGCCCGACAACACAACTTAGCCTTTTAGCTGACTCATCAAACTGGAATGAGTTACTTTACGTTCCTAGTTACTATTATACAATGGTAACAGTTAATCCACTTAATCATTTGACCTTTTTATTTTATTCACATAAATTCATAATTACGACACAAAATTAAACTTTATTCACTTAATCACGTTACGAAATTCCCAGTTGCTACACTTCCAGATATTTTTCTTAATTTTTTCTAATATTCCGTACCTCCGGGTATTTTTCATATTTTTTCTTAATATTCTATAAAAAATTTCGTACCTCCAGATATTTTTCATAATTTTTACTAATTTTTTAGGATTTTATTCGTACTTTTACGGGGAATTTTTTTGTAAGTTTTCAGAATTTTAGGATCGAATTTTTAACTTAAAAAATTTCAGGATAGAATTTGTAAATTCTTAAACTTCAGGGTTAAATTCGTACCTTTAGAAACTTCAGGGGACGCATTGTAAAGCTAGTGCAACTTGGGGTACCAAGTTATACTTTGCCACTTAAACACTGGTCGCCAAACAAGCTGAAAGAATTATGCTTCTGTTTGCTCTGGTCGTGGTGAATTCGACTAGGATCACTCACAACCAGAATTTTAGTCAACTTTTTTTTTACATCACATTTTTTTAAATTTATAATTAAAATTTTTGAATAATATGAGCTCCATGTCAGGAGTGTCCTAACTCGGTTAAAATTTTATACTAGGGCCGCACATAGATCCGGTTGGCTGAGTTAGAGGCGATTTTACAACTCGACCCAATTAAATCTGTTTGAATTTTTTTTAACCCAACCCGTAAAATATAAGTTCGTAACACAACCCTACCTGTCGTACCTCGGTTTGGGTCGGGTTGGGTCGGTTTGGATGGGTTGAATGATCCGATAAAAAAGTTTCAATACTATTTATAATCGGTCATTTTGAAAATTTAAATAAATACTAAATGTGTATAACTTCTAATTATAGTACTAATATTTAAATTTGATTAACATCATAATTTTAGTAATGTATATCATATTGTAAATCATATGCATATCCAAATAAATTAACCATACATCTGTAAACAAAAAAGAATTTGCAAACATAAACTGAACAAATAAAATTCTATCATATTACTTAGGAATCTTAATATGATATTGGAGATGGAAAAAAATACACAAATCATTTAAGACATTGTAGTAGTTACATGAAAGCATAAGAGAAGAGGTGTAAATACATGTCAAGCTTAAAAAATTAAGATATTGTAGTAGTTACGTGAAAACATACGAGAAGAGGTGTAAATACATGTCAAACTTAAAAAATTATATACAATTATGGGTGATATATTAATGAATCGGGTTGGGTTGGGTTAAGGTAAAAATATTAACCCGTACCCAATTCATTTATGCTGGGTTGACCAAGAAACAACCCATTTATAACTCGGCTTACGTTGGGTTAGGTTTTTCGGGTTGAAAAAAGGTTGGATTGGTTCGGGTTGATCGATTTACTCAACCCATGTGCAACCCTATTTTATACGGTACATCCGGATAAAATATTTTCCGAATATTAGCCCAAATTATGTTACAAATTCTTGAACAAAATTCAACTCGGATAAAATTTTCCGAATAATAGCCCGAACCAGGTTTAAAAAATCTCGAGTAAAATTCAAATTCAGATAAAATTTTCCGAATAATAGCCCAAAATGGGTTAAAAAATCTCGAATAAAATTAAATTTGGATATTTTTTGAATAATAGCCCAAACTGGGTTAAAAAATTTCGAATAAAATTCAACTCGGATAAAATTTTCCAAATAATAGCCCAAATTGGGTTAAAAAATCTCGAATAAAACTAAATTCGGATAATTGTTTTCGAATAATAGCCCAAATTGGGTTAAAAAATCTACTATAAAATTAAATTACGATAATTTCTTTCATGATCAGAAATCCCTTTCTTATCAGGAATCTTGACCAAATTATGGACCGATTTGTCTTAGTTGTGGGATTTTTGACCAGGATTCCATTCGGTCAGGATCATGGTCGAACCATTCACAATTTTAATTAAAAATTATGACCCCTTAGAACCCATATTTTGTACCTTTCGATCAGGAATCCTGACCCCTTGGACCAGAATTCGGATCCCTTAGACCCCGAATCCTATACCTTTATATCAGGAATCTTGACCCCTTGGACCAGAATTCTGATCCCTTAGACCCCGAATCCTAAATCTTTAGATTAGAAATCCCGAATTACGAGCTGCAAGACTTTCAACAACCATAACTTTTTGCTCGTTGTCCCGATTTGAGTTATAATATACCAAATTGAAGCTTATTCTCGGCTCTAACTTATAATAGCATTCTCCTCTTACCACTCGCAATCCTTGATCCTTTAATTTGAAGGAATTATGTCTCTACAAGCGTTTACTTGGACGCAACGTGTCTTCTCCTTGCCTTCAATTGGATGAAATGTGGCTTCTACGAGCCTTTTTTTCCTAGTTTGTCTGATTAAGTGCGATGTTCTATTTGGATGTTCGATTTAGTTAAATCTTCAGGTTTAAAGTGTGTCCAGTCTAAATACCTCCTTTTATTTAAAAAGCTTGTAGGAGCTTCATCCTAATTCTGTTCTTGACTAGATGCGGCCCTTCGAAACATGAGATTCGACTTTCTTTTCTGCCAACTCCGGGTGCATTAATCTCTCTAGGGAGTAATGCCCATTGCCAATAAAATCATTCTTTTATTCTTTGCATTATAAGAAACATATTTCTGATCCTCAGCAATTCCGGTGTTGGCTTAATCAAATTTAGAGCATGTATCATGTCTTCTTCGTTCTTCTCAGACTCAAAGGCCTCAACCCTTGGGATGGAGTGATTTCAAAGGGCATACCAACCTTAGATTTGTAGGTTAAAAAGAATAATTCAACTCCTACATTACTTAGTAAGTGGCACGATTCACCCATGATATGGGAAGTAGATAGTCTACCGAAACATTTCTCGAATATTCGGTCCTCTTCTTCAGTCCACCAAGGACTATTTAATTGGCCTCCTAGTCTTGATCATTCACTTTGGACAAGCATGAAGTAGGAATTACAGTTATTCTCCTCATAATTGTGTGTTTTTTTCCTCATAATTGTGTGTTTTTTTTAAAAAATTTGTTGTCGAGATGATGTTCATCATCCGTCACTGGGATTCGCCGAAGCCCATATTCGTGTATCATATTTTCTCATGGAAATTATGTCACTTGCTTGGTGGTTATCATAGCTATGTGTTTAACCTCAATTCACCTCATGAAGTAACTTATGATTTTTATCAGGAACTACCTTTGGGCGTTGGCTATGTGCGTGCTTCGGGTATCCATCATAATTTCTTCTTATTATCTTTGTCATCATCCATCATATTCGACTGATAGAATCCAAAAATGATACGTTTTGAGTGACAACCTTGCCTTCCAAACGTAGCCCACGGTTCTTCTCATGTATTTCCTTCAAGGCTAACTCCGTTTTTTAAAGTTTCAAGCATTTCAAGTAAGTAATTATGAACTACTTCTTGCATAACTTCCTTGCAATCAGATTGAAGCTCCAAATCTTTTCCAGCATTTTTATGTTCCAATGGTATTGTCGGGTCACCGACTAGTTTTGAGTTGAGTATCCTAGGCAACAAATCCTAACACATATCGGTGCTATCAGTTTTGTATTAGTTTTTGGGTCTTCGGGACCTATAAGTAAAAAATTCCCGTGTAACTTTCTATTTCCTAAGCAATGGTTTTCATGCTTTCCTCCCTCGGGATGTAGCATTCATTAAGTCGAATCATAGCTTCACAAGTCTCTCATATTTTGTTGTTGTCTCATGCTTGCTTTGAATTCCCATTTACTTTGAGAAATCACCAACATTGAGTCTCCACAAACTTTTGAGGTTCTTGACCCTCGGGGTTTTAGCTAAGACAATTCTGGCCACCAAGGCCTCATATTTGTCTTTTTTGTTCTTTATTTGAGAAATCTAGTGTGAAGAAAAATTCTATAATAGATCCATCATGATCTTGCACTACTTATTTTTGTTTTTGATGATCCATCAAAATAGAGTACCGAATATCACTTGAGTATTATCTCTTTCCCTTGTTTACATGTTTCCTTACCCTCATGGGGTATCTTTTTCTGCCCCCAACTTCTTGGTTGTCACTGGGGCATTTAACCATGAAATCAGTCAAATCTTGAACCTTAAACACAATACATATTTATACTAAATTGGCCAGGTTCAGTTGTCCAATTAAACAACCTTCCACTAGCCTCAGGATCGCGTATTGTGCCCATGGGGATAGTTTTTTTTTAATATTTCACACTTGGTTTCATTTCCTCACGCCATGGTCATAACTAATGCAAACTTCTCAATAATGGAGTTATTCACACAAAACTTCACCGTCTTAGTAGGTGGGCTGCTGAACCTCTATGTCTTTTCTCATAGGGACAAATCTCAATTACGCAATTGATTTTTCCTTGTATAGATTCAGTATTTCTTCGGGTGTTCCGGTCATTTGCTTCTTCAATTACTCAAAGATTACCTGGCTTTTATCAGTCCATAAAGAGTCCCTTACTTTCTTCAATGCCGTGAAGAAGGGAAACACTTGTCACTGAATTCAGAGATGAACCTCTCCTAAATTGCACCCTTTAGGGGTCATTTGGCAAATATGAATGATTTATATCTAAACAAATAATATTTATGAAAGAATCAAATGTATGAAATCTGAATGAATAATATTATTTGGTAGATAAAATTATGTATTATCTGAATACAATTTTATTTTTTAAATTTACACCTATCATGAAAAATTGTGTTTGACAAATTCTTGTATACATAATATGTAGTATATATACATATATATATATTAATAGATTAAATTATTTGAGAAAATAAAAAAAATTCTTTAACATTTTATGTAAAATACCAGCTAGTTTAAGAAATAGTAGAAAGAAAACCAACATGATCCATGAAAGTCATGTCAAGTTATACTCATTACTACCTAAAATATATACTCCCTCCGTCCCCCTCAATTCTTTACATTGGGGACGGGGGCTCGGCACACACTTTAATGCTCTTATTAAATGTAGTTGTATAAATTTTTTAAATTTTTTTTTCTTCTAAATAAAAATATAATGTTCGAACTTTTATACAAAAAGAGAAAATTTTAAAAATAAATTACGGAAGCATACTTTATAGTTGCCTTAAAATGCGTGTCAAGCATGTGAAAAAAGTTGTAAAGAAATGAGGGGGACGGAAGTAGTAATACCGTATAAAACTAGTTATTAATTATTATAAGTAATAAACATGAATTTTACAATGTATTCTTACATATGGGTGTATCACATACACATATATGGTATATATATGAATGAGTTCAGTTAGGATAATGAGCATGGGTGAATCGGTGGTAACAAAGAATCGCTTGGCTTTTGTATCACAATTCCAAACGGTATGAATATATATGAATCGGTCAGATTTACTTATTTAGATGTGTTCAAGGGTAAACAAATGAGCCCTTAGTTTCTCTATGTTCTTAATGAAAGATGAAAGGTTCCATAACCAGGAATCTTATCAACATTGGCCTTGATTCCCCACTCGAAGATGTGGCCCAAAAATTTTGAGATCCTACCTCAAAGGCACACCTTTTAGGATTTAACATCATCTTGTGGTGCCTCAGCACTTCAAATACCTCTTGAAGGTGTTTCATGTATTCTGCCTTGTCCAGGCTCTTAATTTTATTATACCGTAGACTCTCATGGTCTTTCAATAGAGATGCTCAATTTTTTTTTACTTTCTAACCTTTGGTAGGTGAAATCTGCTTTCTCAAATTAAAAGCTGAAAAAAGATATATAATATTATAAATTTAGTGAGGAGTGATATCTTATGAATGTCGTCCTTATTATCAGCTTATTGTTTTATGGTTTCTCACCATCCAAGGGCAAAAATTCCTCTTCGTTTTCCTTACTGTACTATGGTTACCATCATTATCAAGTTTATATGTAACCAACTCAAGATCAAATCCGGGCTTATCATCTTATTTGGTTTTTAGGTGATAAATGGATAAGAATCAGATCCACTGTTGGATTTCCTCATTGCTCATCGGTCTTTCAGAATTCCATGTCTTCTATTGGGAGGACATGCCCCTCGATTCCATCGGGCCTTTAATCATGGAAATATTTATAAAATTAAAATTAGGAATCAGCGATTCCCATCTGCCAAGAATCTTTCAGAAGTTCATATCATAATGTGACGATCATCGGGTCTTCATGAAGGATTTTCAACCCTTCTGAATCAGAATCATCAAAATTAGTGGCAATTTCCACTGTCTCTCTTTATGGTGTACTACCTTCAGGGCACAAGCTTTTATTGAGCTTCTTGAAGTCCCAGCGGTCGTTAGTCTTCTAAAGATCATATTGATAACCGGCCCTTGTGGCTGCGTGTTATCCTGGAGTATCTTGATATCCTCTCTTATTCTTCATAACCTTTCATTCTATTACTTCCTTCATTATCTTGGTGAACTTATTTGGTATTCCTCTCTGGATTGGGAACATAATTTTATTCCTTAGCTGACGGCAATCGTCGATGTCCTCTTCATGAAATCTTGAATATAAATTCTTGTTCCTCTTTTCATGGTTGACGTGCAGTAGCTTTAGCTATCGACCATCTTCATCTTTTCATGTTTATGAAGATTCGACTTCTTGGAGCATTAAAACGTGCATACTTGGTGAACTTCAGTTCTCTATTGTTCTTTCTCCGTCCCATCCATTTTATTACGCCTTATTTTTTATGAATGTTCCTCTCCATTCTCTACATTTCAATAGTCTCTAAAAGGAGTAAAATTTGGTAATATAAATTTTATATATTTTCTCTATTTTCGTCCACTATACTCACTTTTTATATTAATTATTGTTAGGTTTCAAAATATCATAGAAGGGGAGTTCAATACAATATTCACAAATATTTCGGTTTAACGCAGATCAATAATTTACGTGTTGAATTGGAATACCACAAATAACAAGTTCAAGAAATATATCTTATATTAATATAAATCTTGAATTTTTCTACACTCTAATTAATTAAGATTAGCTACAATGGTTTTAACAGCACAACATTCCAATTTAGAGCTTAAAAATGAATGCTTTGAATAATGGTAGCTCTTGGTGTCTGTGACATAGTCATTTTCTTCTTGTCACACTTTCTTGGTGACAAGTATAATATATAAAAACCTTTTTTGAAAGGATACTATAATATTTATTAGAAGGAAAAACTTTGACCATTATAACAAAAGACCAAAGACAAAGAACAACCATTACAGAGACTCCATCACCACTACATACCCAATTTAAAATTAACTAGATAAGCTCTACAGACATAACCCTATGGCCTAAGGAAATTACCATGACTAACCCATGAAAATTAAGAGCTTCTCACTAACGCAACTAATAGTAGAAACTAAAACTAAATATTTCATCTAATCACTACTCGACATACTACCACACTACCCTCCTTCATATTTCTTTCTTTTAAACGTTGCTCCACTCTTTTTTGTTATCAACTATTTTCTTCTTATTGAACAAGATACTTTCTCATTGATGTTCTGGCTCCTATTGCACTGGTCTGGTTCATAGACGACTAACACGAAATTGTATGATATTGATCTCTTTACAACTCTTTAGTTAATAATGTATGTAGTTGGTTTATTACTTCACTCCACTGAAATCTTGTGATCTTAAAACTCAAATCAATACACTTCTTAATCATTGAAAATTTTCTTATATTTCATCATTCACGGAGGCTTGAACGTATTAAATAACTTTTTTCCATGACTCTTCTGCAGACTTCAAGCTGCAAATTTCAAGTTTTAATTTCATGTTTTCATTCTTTTATTTATTTAATCCTCTCTTTTCAGGATTTTTGTACTTCATAGTTAATATTATTTACATGTCTTTTATCTTATATTGAGTTATAGCTGCATTACGTTACATTATGCTTTACAATCTCCTTTTATTTGATTGTTAGAGTCCAACAAGAATATTCCTATAGAATAATTTAACTGACAAAAAAAGTGAATACTGAAAGATGGGAAAAAAGAAATGCATTTTGGATCATATCTACAATTCTGTATTTCTAAAAATGAGAATACAAGTACAAAATATATGTACTAGCGTCTTCACAAGTGAAATCTTATAAAATTTTCTTGAAAAATGGACTTTAACTTAATATACAAAAGTAAAATTATAGATGTTGTGAACGATATACTATATTTTGATCAAAATATCAAGTAGATTGTGTTGTACATTATCTTATATATTAAAATCGCCATATCCTCTCCAAGCTTTTAAGTTTTTTTGTTGACTTTTTAAATTGAATGTTCAAATCCATTTTTTAAAAACAAAGAGTAGATATTTCAGTAACTTGATAAAGAGTCACACACATTTCCAAACACGAGAGGAATAAATCGTGGAAGATATTTAACTAATACGGAATGCTAGCCATTTCATGCGCTACTTTCTTCGCTTTCTTTATATCAAAATATTTGATACATCAAATTATAAAATAAAGGAATCACGACAAGTATATAATCAGTTGCCTAATGTTAGATATAATTGATAATATCGGTATTTAGAACTATCAGAGTTTGTCATCGGAGTTGCTGACTGGAAGATATCAGAGTTTATGAAGCCATCAGTATTTGACAGATCAGAGTTTATTATTAGCATTTGTCTATCAACATCTGCCAAGTCTGATTTCCAGGAAGTAATTGATTACCTCTAGAAGACTTTGATTTTCAGAGGTATGTCGGTGTTAAACTTTACTTATTTGTAGCAATCAATAGTTTGATATATATTAGGATTCCTTATTCATGTATATCATATCAATTATTTAATTATGTTACTATGCAGTATAAGCACATATTAGGTTAACACTTTATGTGTTATGAATTGTTTAATCATACAAATAACCTAGCATCTCTCAAGAATATCTGTTCATCCTTTGAGAGAGTATTTTTAATCAGTTTTTATTCATTAATATAAAAACTGTTTTTCACCATTGAGTACTTATTTTGATTTAATTGTTATAATCATATTCACCCCCCTCTATATTTTACTTAAAGTCCTAACAATTAGTATTAGAGCTTTCTGTTGATACAGAAACAGTTTAAGATCCAGAAAATAATCAATAATGCCAGATAAAGAAATTCAACGGAATCTCTCACCACCACCAGCCACAAACAAAATCAACCACAATATGGCCCGCAAGGGTTGGCTCAGTTGGTTATAGAGGGGATAATTATTCTCTTGGTCACAGGTTCGAATCCCATGGGAGTAGAATTCATGGTTTATGCCTCCTAAGTCAGAGCCTGTCGCTTAAATGCGGTTTACCTTGGTTCATGTGGTTTGTAGGCTATTACGTGAGTCCGAAGGATTTACCCAGTGCGCACCCGAAGGATAGCGGCTGCGGATTACCTACGATAAACAAATATAAAAAATCAACCACAATATGAGCAGATATGAGGCCATCAAGGTTCCAATCTTGAAGATTAATGCATACCCTATTTGGAAAGTTAAGATGGCTATGTGTTTGGAAGCAATAAATCCTGAATATTTGAACAAGATTTATGATGGACCTCAAAGGCCCATGAAACTGATTATTGCAGTTCCTGGTCGGGAGAAGATGGTTGATGTAATAACCCCAAAATTTTGAACTTTTTTGTAACCCTTATGAATAGTGTTTTTGCTGATATTGCTGAATAAGAAAACTTTTCATGCCACACTCTGTAGGGGTTCTTTTATTGTTATCCTGAGATCGTATTAGTACTCTATCTGATAAATAAGTGTATGTAAAGATCGTCAGAATCCAAATCCGAACACTTTGATTTTTCCCGAAAATCCACTAGATACCGAAAGAATTGAGTATAAGGTAACAGTATAAAAAGGATTTAAATTCAAGGAATTTAAGAGAGGATCATAAAAGGAATATAATGTATTGAGAAAGGTTAAGGGAACCCAAGTAATAAGATCCCGGGTATGATCCCTCAAACGATAAACGAGAACGAAAGTTAAGCGAACCGTATAACAGATCAGCGGTCATTAGACAGACAATTAAGAGTTAATCAAGGAGGTTAGGGATGATGATGTCATCAAACCAATAAGAGGAGGACAAGTGGGGGAGGGTGACATAACAAGGTGACATAAGCATGACAAAGAAAGGTGTGTTGTTGGTTGATTAAGAACCACACAAAAGTTACCATGGTAAAAGGTAATAAATCAAAACAAAACAAATCAACCAAGCCAACCAACAATTCATTTCACCAAAAACACAAAGTTATTTCCCTTTCTTCATCAAAAGCTCTCGGTTTTCTTCTTCTTCAAAGAAAGAAAAAGTCAAAATCCTAGATCCGAGCTTTGTTAATTAGCAAGGTAATTATCTAAGACTCCTTATGCATAGATATAGCTATCCTATAAGTTTGAGCTTCTAATTCATTCACAATCTCTTCCTAAAAATCATGGAAGAAGAGGGTGAATAATGTTTTTCAAGAACTAAAATTTTTGTTCTTGAGTTTTTGTTTAGATTAAGCTTGGATAAGGACTTTTAAGGGTGATTCCAAGCTAATTACTTGATTCTCCACTCTCCAAGGAAGGTATAACCCCTCCAAACCCTATATTTACTTTGAGTATTAGGTTTAGTTTTGTTGTTATAGTTCATGAGAGGCTTGATTGTTGTGTATGTAGAGGTTAGTTGGTTTTGTGATGTTTTTGGAGTTGTAATTCTTGGATTATTGATTAATGAACTTAAGTATAGTTTATATTCATGTTTGAGAATAGTATAAATTGATAATATTGAGTTGTTGGGGCTGTTATGGTGAAGTATGGATGGAGTTTGGTTGGGATGTTGATTGTGGGTTGATTGTGGGTTGAATTGGAGTGGTATAAATTTGGGTAATCGCGTAAACATAGCCGTCGTAATGCCCGATTTACTTTAGACTGTTTTTGTTCTTAACATTAGGACCCGTGAACTCACTGCTAGGTTTTGACCATTGCCATGATTAAATAGTTCATGTTACGAGCTTCGTTTTGATATGTGGTTCGTTTGAATCCGATGTACGGTTTAGGAGAAACGACCGTTTTAAGTAACGGCGTTTCGCGAACGAACCATTACCCCTCGTCTTACTTTGAAACATAGGTTAAAGACCTAAAAGGACTAATTGGAATATGAAACATTTATGTAAAGTGTATTAGGCAGTTGGTAAGGCACTCGCGAAAAAATCGCCTTAAAACTCTTAATGGTTAATTTATTAAAAATGGTGGAGCCGAGGGTACTCGAGCGACTTAAGAGAATCATTAAGCGCAAAGCGAGCGTTAGAGTCTAAATTGGTTAAAGTATAGATTTATAAGTGACTTTGGTTTAATTCCAACTTATATGTTGTTTGTAGGTTACCAGACTCGTCCCAAGCCATTTATAACCCCCAGTCGCTCAGGCAAGTTTTCTACCCGTTATACTGTTGTTGTGATGTATACATATGTATATGCATTATCTTGTGATAGATGCATGATGGGAAATTAGCAAATTCTTGTGATATATTGTAGCATGTGATATGGTATATATGCATGCATGTTTCGTAATCTTGATACATATATCTGTTGATTCAGTTGATAATACCTATGCTAGAGATAAGCGGTATTTGCGTATACCCTTAGTATAGGGGACCCAAAGGTGAACATTTTTCTAAAACCGGGAGTTAATGTTCCCGAGTATAATATATATATTTATATATATATATATGAATAGTTTTTAAGACTATTATTTGATAACTTTATTTTTATTAATGAATATTACTTTGAATATTCATTCGAGGACTTATGACTCCGTTTATTTTATTTAATGAATATTATTTTGAATATTCATTCGAGGGCTTATGACTCCGTTTATTTTATTAATGAATATTATTTTGAATATTCATTCGAGGACTTATGACTCTGATTAATTACTAATTATTATTCTTTATTTTATTAAGGAATAATGTGTCGATAATCAAACTCACTTTTGATTATTCAAATAAAGATAGTACTTTCGTATAAGTATATCCTTGGTTATTTAATATTCATTGCAAGTATAAGTTTTAAAACTTCTACTTCAATTATTTTTATAAAGATTATTCTTTATGAGAATATTATTTAAATAATAATATTCAGACATTTTCTAATATATTGGGACTGATTTATTTCATTAAATCAGCATTACTCCAAACACTCTTTAAAGTGTTTTCGAGTCTTCAAAATGATTTTTAAAGGTTAGGGCGGATCCCAAAACTCATTTTTATATTTAAGATCTTCCTTTTAAAGGGGATTTAAATATTCGCTCAAAACCAGAGGGATCCGGCTCTGTGGTGTAGTTTATATTCGCAACAAGGTTGCTGTTTTGATAAAAGAGTTTTTGATTACTTACCCAACACTCGGGAAGTAAAATTCTTGGAGCAAGTTAATCCATTAACAGGCATCGCCTGGGAAATATTGGTGAGTTTTCCTTTCCAACTAGATACGACTTCTTTGTGGAGCCGTATCAACAAGTTTCTACTTGGGGAAAGGGGGGACGAGCTTTACATTTCAGAGTCATGGATTTCATCTGAACTAGGAGTGGCGTAAGTGGTCGAGTGGCGCCGGCCCAGCCTTATTATATTGGCCCAAATGGCCTGGAAGTTCCGCTAAGACGGTACATTCCTTAGGAGTCCAGTGTTCGGTTGACAAGTAAATCCGACAGGTTCTCCTCTACATGTAGAAAATGGTGGGGTTGCACTACTACGACTGATCATCGTAAGTGGTCTTCCTGGCACGGCAAACTCCCGTAATGAGTTCATCATCCAGTTGGATAATTCTGCAACACTACCCGGAGCATTTCGATCGAAAGGTTACGAATGGGTGGTTGCCGAAGCTTTGACAGGGTCAAATAGTTATAATGGTGTTTCCATTGAATGAAGTATCTCGTAACTTCATTTCCTTTAAAAATATTTCAAAGTTTGAATCTATTCAAGTCTTAACTTGTGGTCTCATCTATGGGATGACCTTTTGAAACTTATTATACTTTGAACAGTAGTAGTTCAAGTAGATTTCTAAAAATGGTATAAGTATAGTGAAGTAATTGGTAAATTCATCTTCCTTTAAGCTTATATCTAGTAAGTAATTACCTTACACTTGATAAAGGATTCCAGTAAGTTATCCATTTAGATACTTGCATTATTGTTTACACTATATATTATCTTGTGAGCTATAATGCTCACTCTTGCTTAATTTCTTCATCACACAACAACAGTTAGGAAAGATGGCCAGACTCAAGCAGACCCAGTGCAAGCGCGTGGGAAGCGTCCCGCGTCTTCCCGTTGATGTTGTAGCTGCTATAGCTGCAGAGGTAGATCTATTGGTAGATCAGGCATTCTACTTTTGGGAACCAAATATTGTATAATTATAACTTGTGGCAGATAATGGCAATTAACTGTAAACTTATCAAGTAATCATTTTGGGTTGTAATAACTTTTAAAATTGTGGATTCAAGGACTTGTACTTATTTCAATTTCATCTCTGAGACTATAACGGGTTGTGGTGTGTGTTAGTGTGGGGTCACAGCATGATGTTATTTATTATTAATTAAGTGGAGTGATATTATGGAAAGAAAGACTGTGACGACCCGGATCCCCGACCCTGAATCTGGGGGTGTTACAGAAATGGTATCAGAGCCAAGTGTTATAAACCTCAGAGATGATGCGACAATATAATAATAAACTCACAAAGATAATAAGAACTCTTGCCAAGTTCATAGTCGGACTACTTAAAGTAGCACTGACAGTTAAAACCCTTACGGGAACCCTTATAAGTATCATGGTAGTAACTTAGCTCGTTTAATGTGTAGGCACATGAGATAGAGGACCCTGAGATGTTCGAGCGTGAGCATGATGAGGCACTGCTAGATGCCGAGGATCAGGAGGAGCCTGAGATGGAGGAGGATGAGGAGGACCCCTCAGAGGAGTCAGAGACAGAGGTTGTTGCTATTTCAGATGAGAAGGACCCGGATGAGGTCCTAGTAGCTGAGGAGCATGTCGGAGCTATAGTGGAGTATACTGGTACCCCTTTACCCTCACTCCCGGTGGTCAGAGCTCCTACCCCTCCACCACTATCGTGGAGCCCCTATGACGACAGCTCAGAGACCCATACTCCCGAGCCTAGGCAGACCGAGGAGGCACCCCCAGCAGCTCTGGATTCACCACCTCTCGACCCTGCCCATAGGCAGTCTTTGTTAGCCCACGACTATGTTCAGGATGTACTGAGGACCCGAGTGGCTGTTGCTGAGGCCCGGCTGGATGAGGTCAGGAGGGAGTTGGATACGGAGAGGGCGGGTAGGCGTACCCGAGCTTATGAGACCAGGGCTACTATACCCCGATCCTTGAGAAGGGAGCTGACGGGGATAGAGCTCACGTCCCGAGCGAGACTCCGATCGCTCCAGAGGGACAGGCATGGTAGGATCTCCAGGAGGCAGGCCGACTATATCTTTCGTCATGCGATGGAAAGGGTATGGGAGCTGACCCGCTCCGGTGTGTGATTCAGGACTGACGATGGGATAGTCTAGTTGTCTAGTTAGTCGAGGCCTTAGTAAGAGCCAATTTTCCGGGATAATTGACTTATATATAGCATCCCTTTTTCTGACTAGACAGATAGACTATTGTGTATCACTTTTGGGGCAGATGGCTGTAGCACTGTTGTACTTTTGACCAGATCAAACTATGTATTTCTCGCATTATGTATATATTTGTTTCCTTCCAGTTCAGCTCCTTAGTGACGAGATCACTGTTTTTATCATTATTATTACTGCATTTTTTAGAACTGTCATAAAATAATAGAATTGCGAGATACATTCTCCCCATTATAGAACTGTGCAAGGCACAATGTTGTGTATGATTGTGACCTAACGTTGAATTTCCCAATAATTTTTTTTTATTATCAGTATCATGCCGCCAAGAAAGATTGGAACTAGGGCGAACCCTGGATCTGAGGACCAGGGAAGCCATAACCAGGACGATAGGAACCAGGAACACAGTGAAGAGGAAGACGAGGATTATGTTGAACAGGATGACTCCCTGTATGAAGAGGAGGAGGAAACATATGATGTTGAGGGATTTGAGATAGAGGCCGAGGAAGGAGAAACTGAGGTTGAGCAACCAGTACCAAACCCAGGCATGGATCCCATGGGCCAGTTCATGCAACTACCAAGGCAGAACTTAGAACGTCAACCCAACCCACCCCCTCAAGGAAATAACAATGCTGTGGAAAACTCTTTCAGGACTTTTAAGTCCCTTAAGCCCCCTGAGTTCCACGGATCAGCCGACCCAGTTGAGGCAAGGGCATGGTTAAAGGAAATGGAGAAATCCTTTGAGATTCTGAGTATCGATGAGGCACAGAAGACTATATTTGCTACCTACCTTCTGAAAGGTGAGGCTAACTACTGGTGGGAGGCCAAGAAAAACATGGAGACAGATGCTATTATAACATGGGAGAGATTCAGTCAGTTGTTTCTGGGAAAATATTTCCCGAGGTTTATGGAAAACCAGATGGAGCACAAGTTCTTGGAGCTAAAGCAGAATAACTTATCTGTAGCAGAGTACGAAGCGAAATTTACTGAGTTATCAAGGTTTGTGCCGGATTTTGTGAGCACCAAGGAAAAGAAAGCTAGGAGGTTTCAGCAGGGACTGAAACCGTGGATTCAGAATAGGGTGTCAATCCTTGAGCTTACTGATTATGCCACTCTGGTGCAAAAGGCAACAATTGTAGAAGCCGGAAGCGAACAGATGCAGAAGGAAAGAGAAAAGAAGGGAATAAAGAGGAAAAGTATGAGTATGGGTGGAGGTTCCGCAGGAAGGAGCTTCCCAACTAGATTTAATCGAGGAGCAGTGTCCCTACCGGGAAAGAACACTGGGTTTAAGCGGCCAATGAGTGTGAATGTCAGCCAGAGCGGCCAGAAATCAAGAATGTCCTATTCCAACCAGTCTCGACCCCCATTGCCAGCCTATAACACTTGTGGAAGGATGCATTCTGGGGAATGTAAGGGAAAACCAGTAACCTGCTTTAAGTGTGGGCAAGTGGGCTACTATTCCCACAAATGCCCTTCGCCAGCCCCTGCCGTCATTCCAACTACCACTTGTCATCAGTATGGACGCCCGGGTCATTGGAATAAGGAATGCCCAGTGGACAAACCAGCAGCTTCAGGAGCCAGCAGGGCTGCCTCCAATAAGCCACCTACTGCGAGGACATTGAACATGACAGTCCAGGATGCTATGAAAGACTCAGATGTGATAGCAGGTACCCTTTCTCTAAATTCAGTCAGTGCAAACGTTTTATTTGATTCGGGAGCAACAAAATCTTTTATATCAAAGGACCTTGCGCGTAAATTAAGACTTAAGGCTGAACCCTTGATAGAACCCTTACAAGTAGAAATAGCCAATCATGAAATTATTCCTGTTACCAGATTCACCCCGCCTGTGAGTTAGGCATAGGGGAACATACTTTTAGTATTGATCTGATTCCTTTTAAATTAGGGGAGTTTGATGTAATTTTGGGAATGGACTGGCTATCTAGCAATGATGCTCAGATAGACTGTAAGGGGAAGAAAGTTAAGTTGAATATCCCAGGAAAGAAAGAAGTCCTATTTAGAGGAAAAAGGCAGACGCATAAATTTTTGACTATGGCCCAGGCCAAAAGGATGCTACGAAAAGGAAATGAGGCTTACCTAGCCTATGTGGTGGACACGCAGAAGGAGGTGCCCAACTTATAAGATATTCCGGTAGTCAACGAATTTGAAGATGTATTCCCACAAGACCTTCCGGGATTACCACCCGATAGAGTGATTGAATTTGCTATTGAGTTGGCCCCAGGGACGGCGCTAGTTTCAAAAGCACCTTACCGGTTAGCCCCGTTAGAAATGAAGGAATTAGCTACCCAATTGCAGGAACTCTTGGATAAGGGTATGATAAGACCCAGTGTGTCTCCGTGGGGAGCACCAGTGTTATTTGTTAAGAAGAAAGATGGGAGCATGAGGCTTTGCATCGACTATCGAGAGTTGAACAAGCTAACCATAAAGAACAGGTACCCGTTACCTAGAATAGACGATCTGTTCGACCAGCTAAAGGATGCTGTTTATTTTTCCAAGATTGACCTGAGAACTGGATATCACCAACTAAAGATTAAACCCGAAGATATTCCCAAGACCGCGTTCCGTACCAGGTATGGGCACTATGAGTTCTTGGTAATGTACTTTGGATTAACCAACGCCCCAGCGGCTTTTATGGATGTAATGAACAGAGTATTTAAGAAGTACTTGGACAAGTGTGTAATAGTTTTTATCGATGATATTTTAATCTACTCAAGGACTGAGGCTGAACATACAGAGCATTTGAGGATGGCTCTAGGAATACTGAGAGAGGAACAGTTATATGCCAAATTCTCGAAGTGTGAATTCTGGCGGAATGAAGTACAGTTTTTAGGACATGTGATCAATAAAGAAGGAGTATTGTAAGTCATATGTCATAGCCTATTTGTATATTCGAGGATTCAACTCAACTCAAATAAGAATGTAATAAGTAAATAGTAGATCGACCGTCAGAGAGATCTCGCAAAGTAATATCTGTCAAAGGATTCAGAAACAAGGTTCATCTACAGACTTGAGGAGTTAATTCACTGGAAGAAGTTCAAGAAGTTGATCATGCCTCAGTGATATAAATCAAGATCGTGGATTTAATCAAGTGACAGAGATCTCGTCAGAGTATCATTAATTACAAGGATTTAATCTGAAGAAAATCAAAGTGTCAGAGTCAAGACATGAAGAAACGTCACGGAAGTTAGTCACTCATGAACCAGACAGTACATCGAGTGTCAACGTTGAAGTGGTGGAATTGATTCATAATTTTCAGTGATTTTCAGAAGATTTGCAGAAGAATGGTTGCTGCTCAAGACTAGAATTAATTCTCTATTAATTAATTAAGTCATCTAATTTAATTAAGAAAATAAATTATATCTGCGAAGAATAATTTATTTATTAATTGAATTAATTGATTAATTAATTCTGAATTAATTCTAGGAATTTTAGGAATTTTCAGAAGCTTAATTGGATTAAATTCAAGGCTTAAATCAGCAAAACAAATGGAAATGAACTAGCATGACAATCTGGATTGTCATACCGATTGTCATGCTAGGCCATTCTCCATTGTCATACCGAAAGTTACTCTAGGAGGGTAATTGTCTTGCTAGTTCATTCTGATTGTCTTGCTAGTTCATTCAGATTGTCTTGCTAGTTCATTCAATTGTCCTACCGAAAGTCATACAAGCTATAGGATTGTCATGCCAATTCAATTCTATTGTTGTGCTGATTTAAAAAGAAGCAGAAGACTTTTCTTTCAATTATCTCAATCAAAATACAAGAACAAAAGTGCAGCCGCCTCTGAAACATATTATTCTTCATCTGCTTTATTCAAGATCATAATTTCTAGATTGTAATGTTAAATCTAATCCACTAGAAATCTTTATCTTGTTCTTGTGTATCAATCTAGCGGATTAAAATCCCTAGAACTTAATCTCAAATCGCGTTTAGCATTTGATTCTAATTATTGCAAAAATAGAAAAAGTTCATGTCGAATTTATTCTAGATTTGTGATAATTGATTTGAGATTAATACCTTGTAATCGATACAGTTGTTGTAACACCTTTCAAGTTTAATAATATTTTTATTTAACTTGAATTTTGTTTCACATTTTTTATTCCGCATTTAATTCAATTATTCGGTACTGTTTGTATTCAACCCCCCCTTCTACAAACACATTGGGACCTAACAATTGGTATCAGAGCCTTCTGATTAACGAACAAATCAAGATCCTAGACTTTTGTGATTTTTCAACTCCTTGAATTTTTATTTATTCAAAAATTCATAATGACTTCACATAAAGTTGGAACCGTTAAAATTCCACAATTTGATAAAGAGAATTATATCATGTGGAAGAAGAAGATGCTATTATTTTTACAAGTTGCAAATCCCAAATATTCAAACTTGTTAAAGAAGGGTATAAAAACTCCGATGGTTATTGAACCGGAGGTAATAATAGATGGTGTGGTGACTACTGAAGCTAGAACCTATCCAAAAGAGCCTGAAGATTTTACTCCTGCTGAGAAGGAAGAAGCCTCCTTGGATGCCAGCCTTCAATTAATATTAATTGATTCCCTTGATCCCTTGATGAACAGACATGTGATGAACTGTAAAAATTCTAAACACATGTGGGAAACTATTGAGGTGATTAATGAAGGCACAGAGGAAGTTAGGGAGAACAAGTTGGAAATCCTAACCTCTGAATATGAACATTTCAAATCAAATCCAGGAGAAGGAATTACTGAAGTGTTTGAGAGGTACAATGCGTTGATCAACAACCTGAACATCAATGGAAAGTATTATTCAATCAGGGAGGTCAACAAAAAGTTCCTTTTAACACTGCCAGCTCATCTTGAACATAGAATCACTGCCATTAGAGAAGCTAGAGATCTGAGTGAGATTTCTTTGGACAGGCTCTATGGAGTGTTAAAAACCTATGAGTTGGAGCAGATTCAACAGAAGGAAGTCTACGGGAATGATAGAATGGTCAGCACATCTACTGCACTTGTAGCTGAAGGTCAACAACAACAACAATCTCAACAGTTAGAAAGAATGGTACAGTTTTCCAAGGGTGAGGAAAATGAGTTAGTAGCAGAATATGATCCTCCTACTACAAATCAATCAAGTGATGATTTTTATTCCTTGGAAGAGCTGGAGCAATTGGAAGATGAATCAATGGCCCAAATTGTCAAGAGATTCTCCCATGTCAGATTCAGGAGGAATCCCAAGCTTAAGTACAAGTCCAACTACAACAAATTCCAGAAAGGTGGATCTTCATCCTCTAACACCAGCAGTGGTGGGTACAAAACAGGGATGGTTGATCGAAGCACCATTAGATGCTATAACTGCAATGAGTTGGGACACTTTGCCACAGAATGTAGGAAGCCAAAGCAAGTAAGAAAGAACTCTGAAAGGGCTTATCTGGCAAAGGGAAGAAGCTGGGATGATACTGACAGTGAAGATGAAGATGAAGGAAATCTTGCTCTTATGGCTATTGATGGAAAAGCTTCATCGTCAAGAATAGAGGTAAAACTTTCTGATGCTGAAATGGTTTATCATCTAAGAGGTAACTTAGATTGTGCACGTCGTGATAATGAACTGTTAAGTTTAAAGATCACAGACCTTGAGAAAGAGGTCAATGAATTAAGACTTGTGCATATTAATCAAGACAAATTAAAAGAACAGGTATCTTTTCTAGAGAATAGAGTTGACTGTTATAGAAAACTCGAAACTATTCTCAAAGACAAGATCACCGGTCTTGAGACTAAGGTTAGAGCCTACTTCAATTCTTGTTCGAAGGCTAAAGAGTTCTACAGTAAGCAAGCTGTTAATCAAACATCGGGAATAGGTTATGATTACAATGCTGCTATTGGAGAATTAGGCATAAACTCCCCTCCTCATGTATGTGCTAAAGGGAGGGAAGTACCACATGTGCTTAAGGGTGTTGATGAACCCCTCTATAAAGCATCAATTGCTGAACCATTTGATGCGACCTCTTCTGTTATTCAAGAAGAAATACGTGCTGAAGATCATGCTTATGAGAAGATTGTTTCCAAGTCAAGTGAGTCGAAAGTTCCAGTCAAAGTTGTGAAAGCAACTGAGACTAACTCAGACACATATGAGTTGGATAACAATAATGCCATGTCTACCATGCATAAATTGCCTGCTATTAATCACTCTCATAAAGCATGTGGTGTTGCTAATTGTATGTCTTGTGCTTTTAATATGATGTATGCTTATTTTAATGGTAAGCATGTGTCTAATGATAAGACTACTCCTCGTCAGCATGTGAATAACAAGAAGCATGATAGGTCTAAGACTGCTAGTCCTTCTAAGGCTAGAAAGGAGACATTTGTGCCTAAGCTTAAACAGAAATTTGTTAAGGCTATTTACAAGGTCAAATGTTCAGTCATTAAGGATGTTGAGATCGTTGAAATTAAAAATGTTGTTTTGCCTGACAAAGGACAATTCTACAAGTATGCCGGGCCCAACCAAGTTTGGGTTCCGAAGAAGGTCTAATCCATTTGAAGTGCAGGGTAGTATACAGGTGTAACCGGTAGTGTGGATTCTTGACAGTGGATCATCAAGACATATGACCGGAGATAGAGCCCTGCTATCAAATGTGGATTGAGAAAGCTGGCCCCCATGGTTACCTTTGGAGATAACAGCAAAGGTTTATCTGAGGGATATGGCTGTTTGCAAGCTGGGAATGTTATCATTGTAATTTTGTATATTGTGCTAGGTTATTATCAGGAAGCAGTATCCAACATATAGCACCAGTGACGAGACTTGGGAATATTACGACATATCAAGCACCTGCTGCACATTACACTTGGAATTGTACTCTAGTAAGATGTGTACAAGTGTACTCCTGATTGGTGAGTTAAAAGAGGAAGTCAGTGCACCACAGTTCATGGACTTTGCAGCTGCAGATCTATTGGACTATGCAATCTCTTCTTCACAATCTCACTTCAGGTTGGTATGAACTAGTATACTGCTCAAGCAATCGTCAAGGACATGGTATGGCACTCTAACAGAAGTTATAATTTTATATGAATAAGTAGAGTCGTCATATTAATAACTATCTTATCACTAAGCACAATCATATTGTTTTATATGTGCAGTGGTATATTGATTATGCAACATAACAATTAGTATCTAAAGTACTTGACAAGTATCGGTCAATGATATGTTGTTAACATTATGTTGCAGATATTTGTAAGCTTTTGACATGAATGAGAATTACTTAGACTTTACACTAAGTGATCAATGTTTTATCAAAAACTCATTCATATTGAAAAACAAAATCAAACTTCTTTCTACATTAGTGATTTCTTATGTCATGTAAAATCTTTTGAAATCACTATTGTAAATCATTTTCTCTCTATTACCATATATTCTGTGTTACAGGTTCAGTCTCCAATGACTTTCTTTCATTGACAGTCATGAGGTTGAAAACCCACAACGTCTATCCCAGACTGTAAAGACAAACACAAAAACAGAACCAACCAACACTCTCTTACCACTAAATATAGTATGAATGAGCGTGAGGGAGATAGTGCCTAGTGCACCACATAAGGAAGGTTCTGTAGTCAACCCAGTAGCTCTGTCTCCTACATAGATGAGTAGTATTTAAACCGAGACAACTGCTAACCCCCATACATCTTCTCAAAAAGATGTAATGGCTGAAAAGGCACAAAAACAGTTACTAGATTTATTCTCTCAACAGGGTGAGTCTATTGAATTTTGCCTGTCGGCCAAGGTATCCGATGTAGTGTCACCACTTCAAACATAATCAATTCTTGATGCACAAGGAGAGGTTACACACACAAAGGATGAGTTGACGGAAACAAGAGTTTCGACCATTTTAAGGTCAGATTCGATTGTTCAAGGTTCGTTAGTGGACCAATTGCCTTTACAGGTGTTAGGAGAGGATACTGATCTAAAAGCCATATGTCAGTGGTCAGTGTCTACCTCCCCAGGCTTAAATCCCCTGGATGCATCTGCGGATAGTGGATCTGACATAGGTGCAGATCGGCAACTTGTTGACAATGATTCAGATATTACCTGATAAGTCACAAGGAAATGTCTTCACAGACATTAGAAGGGAACTTTGATCTTTATGCTAAATTCGTTGGATCATTGTTTACCTTCCCAGAATTCAAATCTGGAACCCTAAAAGGGAAACTAGCAACTTGTAGATTATGACTCAGATTTATCTGACGAGTTTAACAAGGATGGGGATTTGTGAACTCCCATTGCACCACCTGTGACCTCCTTTAAGGATGGCTAAGGTGATTTTCCTTGCAGGTACAGCTGGATTATGGAGCTATGAGAGAATAGTGATACACTTGTGAGAATGAGTGTAAACACGAGTGGAGAGAAGAGTGAAACACATGTGAGGTACACTAAACAGAATCACACACTCACAGTGAGGTAGAAAGAGAAACTATTTGTTATTTCTTTTCCAACCAAGTGAAATATGAGAACTCCTTCAGACGACGGCATACATTCCTTCTTTAAGGGGGAGATAAAAGCTTAAGAAATAGTTTGGAGGATTCCTCAACTAAGGGGGAGAAATAGCAAGGAGGAAGAAAAAGATCCTAAAAATGTACACTACACCACACCATTGTTGTTTCTAACTACGGATCCTATTATACGGGAGAGGTGGTAAACACAAGGTGATTTCCTAGTAAGGGAAGAAGCTGTTAGGGGAGTACCATTGGTTTTTATCTGCGGATCCTATTGTACGGGAGAGGTGGTAAAACGAAGGTGATCTTCTTTAACCAGTTGATTCTCATAGGGGGAGAAGCAAGAGATATGGGCTTCTCAACAGGAAATGTGGTTGTACAAATGAAGATGGAACTACTTGAAGATATGTTCAGTCTAGAGGAACATCTACTTGGAATCTGGAAAATGTTAAATCTAGTCCAGAACTTTTCTACTATTTACTTTGCATGTATGTTTATATCTTTTTCTTATTTGTTAGTTGAGTTATCCTCTAGGTATTTGTGTGTTATTGTCTAACAAACAAATAGGGGGAGATTGTAAGTCATATGTCATAGCCTATTTGTATATTCGAGGATTCAACTCAACTCAAATAAGAATGTAATAAGTAAATAGTAGATCGACCGTCAGAGAGATCTCGCAAAGTAATATCTGTCAAAGGATTCAGAAACAAGGTTCATCTACAGACTTGAGGAGTTAATTCACTGGAAGAAGTTCAAGAAGTTGATCATGCCTCAGTGATATAAATCAAGATCGTGGATTTAATCAAGTGACAGAGATCTCGTCAGAGTATCATTAATTACAAGGATTTAATCTGAAGAAAATCAAAGTGTCAGAGTCAAGACATGAAGAAACGTCACGGAAGTTAGTCACTCATGAACCAGACAGTACATCGAGTGTCAACGTTGAAGTGGTGGAATTGATTCATAATTTTCAGTGATTTTCAGAAGATTTGCAGAAGAATGGTTGCTGCTCAAGACTAGAATTAATTCTCTATTAATTAATTAAGTCATCTAATTTAATTAAGAAAATAAATTATATCTGCGAAGAATAATTTATTTATTAATTGAATTAATTGATTAATTAATTCTGAATTAATTCTAGGAATTTTAGGAATTTTCAGAAGCTTAATTGGATTAAATTCAAGGCTTAAATCAGCAAAACAAATGGAAATGAACTAGCATGACAATCTGGATTGTCATACCGATTGTCATGCTAGGCCATTCTCCATTGTCATACCGAAAGTTACTCTAGGAGGGTAATTGTCTTGCTAGTTCATTCTGATTGTCTTGCTAGTTCATTCAGATTGTCTTGCTAGTTCATTCAATTGTCCTACCGAAAGTCATACAAGCTATAGGATTGTCATGCCAATTCAATTCTATTGTTGTGCTGATTTAAAAAGAAGCAGAAGACTTTTCTTTCAATTATCTCAATCAAAATACAAGAACAAAAGTGCAGCCGCCTCTGAAACATATTATTCTTCATCTGCTTTATTCAAGATCATAATTTCTAGATTGTAATGTTAAATCTAATCCACTAGAAATCTTTATCTTGTTCTTGTGTATCAATCTAGCGGATTAAAATCCCTAGAACTTAATCTCAAATCGCGTTTAGCATTTGATTCTAATTATTGCAAAAATAGAAAAAGTTCATGTCGAATTTATTCTAGATTTGTGATAATTGATTTGAGATTAATACCTTGTAATCGATACAGTTGTTGTAACACCTTTCAAGTTTAATAATATTTTTATTTAACTTGAATTTTGTTTCACATTTTTTATTCCGCATTTAATTCAATTATTCGGTACTGTTTGTATTCAACCCCCCCTTCTACAAACACATTGGGACCTAACAAGTATTGGTCGACCCCTCCAAGATAGAGGCGGTCTCAAATTGGGAAAGGCCAACCACACCCACAGAGGTAAGGAGTTTCGTAGGATTGGCCGGCTACTGTCGTAGATTTGTACAGGACTTTACGAAGATTACAGCCCCTTTGACATGACTTACTCGTAAGACAGAGAAGTTTGAATGGATGGAGAAATGCGAGAACAGTTTTCAGGAATTAAAGAAAAGGTTGGTAACGGCCCCGGTGTTGGCATTGCCAGACGGAAAAGGAGATTTTGTGATATATAGTGACGCGTCGCACAAAGGATTAGGGTGTGTGCTTATGCAGCACGGTAAAGTGATTGCGTATGCATCGAGACAACTGAAGGAATACGAGATTAGATATCCTACTCATGACCTTGAGCTCGCAGTAATAGTTTTTGCCCTAAAAATTTGGAGGCACTACTTGTATGGAGAGAAGTGCGAGATTTTCACAGACCATAAGAGCCTCAAGTACATATTTACGCAGAAAGAGCTCAACATGCGCCATAGGAGATGGTTAGAGCTAATCAAGGACTATGATTGTGAGATTCTCTATCATCCGGGGAAAGCCAATGTGGTGGCTGATGCCCTTAGTAGGAAGGAAAGACTCAGAATGATAATGACTTCGGAAGAATTGATAAAGGATTTCGAGAGAATGGAAATAGAAGTAAAGGTAACCGGAACCGGAACTGAAAAGCTGTTTGAGATCTCGATGCAGCCAGAGTTATTGGAAAAGATCAGATTGTGCCAAGAGAAAATAATGAATGAAGGCAGAGAGTCAATGACTGGAGAAGAGATCCATACTGAGAAAGATGATAAAGGGATAATGAAGTACTCCTACCGGATTTGGGTTCCGAACGTTCAAGAGCTTAAAGATGAGATTTTGGATGAAAGCCATAGTTCAAGGTATTCCATTCACCCGGGAAGCACCAAGATGTATAGGGATTTGAAGGAATATTACCGGTGGCCCAACATGAAGAGGGACGTAGCAGAATGGGTAAGCAAATGTTTGACTTGCCAAAGAGTAAAGGCAGAGCACCAGAGACCCAGTGGACTTTTATGACCCCTGGAGATTCCCGAATGGAAATGGGAACAGATAGCCATGGATTTTGTTGTCGGTTTACCAAGGACGAAAGCCAACCATGATGCCATATGGGTGATTATAGACCGACTGACAAAGTCAGCTCATTTCATTCCTATCAATGAGAGATACATAGTTGATAGACTGGAGGACATTTACCTTAAGGAAATAGTGACGCGACATGGAGTCCCAGCGTCCATTATCTCAGACCGAGACCCCAGGTTCAACTCCAGATTTTGGAGGAACTTTCAAGAATGTGCGGGGACCAAGTTAAATATGAGTACCGCTTACCATCCCCAGACGGATGGGCAGAGTGAAAGGACCATCCAGACACTAGAGGATATGTTGAGAGTCTGTGCAATAGACTTTAAAGGAAGTTGGGATGATCACTTGCCGTTGATCGAATTTTCTTATAACAATAGCTTTCATGCTAGCATCGAAATGCCACCTTATGAGGCCCTGTACGGAAGAAGGTGTCGATCTCCCTTATACTGGGATGAAGTAGGAGAGCGAAAGATGCTTGGACCCGAAGTGGTCCAAAGGACCAAAGACATAGTGGATCTCATCAGAGGACGGCTGGTAGCAGCCCACGATAGACAGAAGAAATATGCTAACCAACAATTCATTTCACCAAAAACACAAAGTTATTTCCCTTTCTTCATCAAAAGCTCTCGGCTTTCTTCTTCTTCAAAGAAAGAAAAAGTCAAAATCCTAGATCCAAGCTTTGTTAATTAGCAAGGTAATTATCTATGACTCCTTATGCATAGATATAGCTATCCTATAAGTTTGAGCTTTTAATTCATTCACAATCTCTTCCTAAAAATCATGGAAGAAGAGGGTGAATAGTGTTTTTCAAGAACTAAAATTTTTGTTCTTGAGTTTTTGTTTAGATTAAGCTTGGATAAGGACTTTTAAGGGTGATTCCAAGCTAATTACTTGATTCTCCACTCTCCAAGGAAGGTATAACCCCTCCAAACCCTAAATTTACTTTGAGTATTAGGTTTAGTTTTGTTGTTATAGTTCATGAGAGGCTTCATTGTTGTGTATGTAGAGGTTAGTTGGTTTTGTGATGTTTTTGGAGTTGTAATTCTTGGATTATTGATTAATGAACTTAAGTATAGTTTAAATTCATGTTTGAGAATAGTATAAATTGATAATATTGAGTTGTTGGGGCTGTTATGGTGAAGTATGGATGGAGTTTGGTTGGGATGTTGATTGCGGGTTGATTGTGGGTTGATTTGGAGTGGTATAAATTTGGGTAATCGCGTAAACATAGCCGTCGTAATGCCCGATTTACTTTAGACTGTTTCTGTTCTTAACATTAGGACCCGTGAACTCACTGCTAGGTTTTGACCATTGCCATGATTAGATAGTTCATGTTACGAGCTTCATTTTGATATGTGGTTCGTTTGAATCCGATGTACGGTTTAGGAGAAACGACCGTTTTATGTAACGGCGTTTCGCGAACGAACCATTACCCCTCGCCTTACTTTGAAACATAGGTTAAAGACCTAAAAGGACTAATTGGAATATGAAACATTTATGTAAAGTGTATTAGGCAGTTCGTAAGGCACTCGCGAAAGAATTGCCATAAAACTCTTAATGGTTAATTTATTAAAAATGGTGGAGCCGAGGGTACTCGAGCGACTTAAGAGAATCATTAAGCGCAAAGCGAGCGTTAGAGTCTAAATTGGTTAAAGTATAGATTTATAAGTGACTTTAGTTTAATTCCAACTTATATGTTGTTTATAGGTTACCAGACTCGTCCCAAGCCATTTATAACCCCCAGTTGCTCAGGCAAGTTTTCTACCCGTTATACTATTATTGTGATATATACATATGTATATGCATTATCTTGTGATAAATGCATGATGGTTAATTAGCAAATTCTTGCGATATATTGTAGCATGTGATATGGTATATATGCCTGCCTGTTTCTTAATCTTGATACATATATCTGTTGATTTAGTTGATAATACCTATGCTAGAGATAAGCGATATTTGCGTATACCCTTAGTATATGGGACCCAAAGGTGAACATTTTTCTAAAATCGGGAGTCGATGTTCCCGAGTATAATATATATATTTATATATATATATATGAATAGTTTTCAAGACTATTATTCGAATAAGGTTTATTCGATAACTTTATTTTTATTAATGAATATTACTTTGAATATTCATTCGAGGACTTATGACTCCGTTTATTTTATTTAATGAATATTATTTTGAATATTCATTCGAGGGCTTATGACTCCGTTTATTTTATTAATGAATATTATTTTGAATATTCATTCGAGGACTTATGACTCCGATTAATTACTAATTATTATTCTTTATTTTATTAAGGAATAATATGTCGATAATCAAACTCACTTTTGATTATTCAAATAAAGATAGTACTTTCGTATAAGTATATCCTTGGTTATTTAATATTCATTGCAAGTATAAGTTTTAAAACTTCTACTTCAATTATTTTTATAAAGATTATTCTTTATGAGAATATTATTTAAATAATAATATTCAGATATTTTCTAATATATTGGGACTGATTTATTTCATTAAATCAGCATTACTCCAAACACTCTTTAAAGTGTTTTCGAGTCTTCAAAATGATTTTTAAAGGTTAGGGCGGATCCCAAAACTCATTTTTATATTTAAGATCTTCCTTTTAAAGGGGATTTAAATATTCGCTCAAAACCTGAGGGATCCGGCTCTGTGGTGTAGTTTATATTCGCAACAAGGTTGAGGTTTTGATAAAAGAGTTTTTGATTACTTACCCAACACTCGGGAAGTAAAATTCTTGGAACAAGTTAATCCATTAACAGGCATCGCCTGGGAAATATTGGTGAGTTTTCCTTTCTAACTGGATACGACTTCTTTGTGGAGCCGTATCAACAAGTTTCTACTTGGGGAAAGGGGGGACGAGCTTTACGTTTCAGAGTCATGGATTTCATCTGAACTAGGAGTGGCGTAAGTGGTCGAGTGGCGCCGGCCCGGCCTTATTATATTGGCCCAAATGGCCTGGAAGTTCCGCTAAGACGGTACATTCCTTAGGAGTCCAGTGTTCGGTTGACAAGTAAATCCGACAGGTTCTCCTCTACATGTAGAAAATGGTGGGGTTGCACTACTACGACTGATCATCGTAAGTGGTCTTCCTGGCGCGGCAAACTCCCGTAATGAGTTCATCATCCAGTTGGATAATTCTGCAATACTACCCGGAGCATTTCGATCGAAAGGCTACGAATGGGTGGTTGCCGAAGCTTTGACAGGGTCAAACAGTTATAATGGTGTTTCCATTGAATGAAGTATCTCATAACTTCATTTCCTTTAAAAATATTTCAAAGTTTGAATCTATTCAAGTCTTAACTTGTGGTCTCATCTATGGGATGACCTTTTGAAACTTATTATACTTTGAACAGTAGTAGTTCAAGTACATTTCTAAAAATGGTATAAGTATAGTGAAGTAATTGGTAAATTCATCTTCCTTTAAGCTTATATCCAGTAAGTAAATACCTTACACTTGATAAAGGATTCCAGTAAGTTATCCATTTAGATACTTGCATTATTGTTTACACTATATATTATCTTGCGAGCTGTAATGCTCACTCTTGCTTCATTTCTTCATCACACAACAACAGTTAGGAAAGATGGCCAGACTCAAGCAGACCCAGCGCAAGCGCATGGGAAGCGTCTCGCGTCTTCCCGTTGATGTTGTAGCTGCTATAGCTACAGAGGTAGATCTATTGGTAGATCATGCATTCTAATTTTGGGAACCAAATATTGTATAATTATAACTTGTGGCAGATAATGGCAATTAACTGTAAACTTATCAAGTAATCATTTTGGGTTGTAATAACTTTTAAAATTGTGGATTTAAGGACTTGTACTTATTTCAATTTCATCTCTGAGACTATAACGGGTTGTGGTGTGTGTTAGTGTGGGGTCACAGCATGAGGTTATTTATTATTAATTAAGTGGAGTGATATTGTGGAAAGAAAGACCGTGACGACCCGGATCCCCGACCCTGGATCTGGGGGTGTTACAGTTGATAAGGAAAAAAAGGATTATACTACTGAGGATCTTTTATCTATTATGAAAGATGCAAAAGTCAGAAATCTTTTGCATAGCAGTCTAGACAGTGTGATGTCCAATACGGTGATTGAATGCAAAATAGCCATGGAAATTTGGGACACTTTGGAGGTTAAATGTCAAGGCACAATTGTTATTAAGAAGAATATAAGGATAATACACACTCAGGAGTATGAGCATTTTGAATCAAATTTGATGAGTCTTTGACTGAAATCTATGACAAATTTCGAAAAATATTGAATGATTTGTCACTTGTTGACAGAGAGTATGATCCAAAAGATTGAAACTTGAAGTTTCTTCTTGCTCTCCCTGAAAAGTGGGACTTGATAGTCACATCAATAAGGGATAACTATGATCTTGAAGATACATCTTTGGATGAGATCTATGGAATGCTCAAAACTTATGAACTAAAGATGGAGCATAGAAGTAAGAGAAAGGGCTTAGAGCAAGTCAAGTTGCACTCACGGCTGAGGAAAAACCAAGAGAAAAGTCTGGAAGAAAAAGTTATTCAAAAGGAAAGGTTATAATTTCAAAGTTTGATACTCAGTCATCAAATATTCATGATGACTCAAACTCTGATGATTACTCAGACTCTAAAAGTGATCATGGAGATGCTGAGAATAATCTATAGATGGTTACTCTCTTAGCTAAAAGCTTCGAGATGATGGCCTATAAGGATTTCAAGAAAGGAAAAAAGTTTTCTAGAAAAGGCTCTAGTTTCTCAAAATCTGATCGGAGGAATTTCAGAAAGAATGGTGAGAAGGAGTCAAAGTCTGGGAAAATTAACAAGTCAAAGATCAAGTGCTATAACTGTGATGAATTTGGACACTTTGTAGCTGATTGTAGGAAGCCAAAAACTGAAAAAAGGCCTTGATTACAAAGAAGAAGAATTGGGATGATATATCAGAGTCTGATGAGGGTACGAACTATGCTCCATGGAAAATGGTAATAGTGAACTTGAGGCTAATGAGATGAAGGTACCTTAAACTACTCTTGCTTTTGATACTGATGATATCTGTGAATTAAAACTATTTCTTAAAACTCTGCATGTTAGTTATTGGGATCAAACACTTGAAAATGCCAGGATCAGAATTAAAAACTCTGACTTAAAGAAAAGAAATGATCACCTATAAGCTGAGTTAGTTTTTATGGTAGAAACTCAAAAAGAAATAGATAATGCTGTGTATATTAAAGATAAATTGTCAGAAAAATATGCTTATTTGGAAAAAGAATTAGCTAAAGAAAGAGAAGTTATCAAACTTTGGATTAATTCGGAAAAATCAACTCAGGATCTAATAGAAAGTGACTGTTCGGGATCAGGATTAGGTTATGCAAACAAATCTAATACTGATGAATTAAATGAAAAAGCGACCGAGGAGGTTAAACCAATAAATATTAATAAGAAGCTAAAACTGAACAAGTCTCAGTTAAAAGGTGTGAAGTTTAATTTAAGTGATGATGGTATTAAGTCAGTTAATGAGAAAGGTTCAATATCAGCACCTAAGTCAAGCTTAAATACTGATAAGCATGAACATATACAAATCAAGTCAGTAAATATTGGTTTAATGACTCATAAACAGCTTAAACAAAAGCTGAAGGAAGTAAAAATGAAAAGCAAGGACAAATAGACTAGAAAAAATATAAACAGAAAAGTGGGTGTCAACAAGGATCATAAGTATAAACCCTTTCCTAATGTACCTATAAAGGCTTGTTTAAACTGTGGTAGCACTAATCATCTTGATATTTCTTGCATGAAGAATAAAAGAATACATATTGTGCCTCCTAAATCAGAATTTACGAACAGAAAAGTTAGATATAAACCACATAACCCTCGTTTTCATTGTGGTTGTACTTGGCATTCCATTTATACATGTAAAGAATATCACAGTTTGTATTATGATTATTATGAACTGAAACCCTCTTTAAATAAGATAAAAGTTATTCCTGCATGTGTAAACTCTGATGATAATAATGTTAGCACAAACTTTGATGTAAAGACTTCTGCTGCAAATGTTAACAAACTGAAAAAGGCCAAAGGATCCAAGCAAGTATGGGTCCTTAAAAACAATAATTAATGGATTATCTGATTGCAGGTTAACATGAAAAATTCTTTAATCTTTGACAGTGGATGTTCAGGACATATGACTGGAAATAAAGCCATGCTATCAGAGTTTAAGGAGAAGGCTAACCCAATTGTTTCTTATGGAGATGACAACATGGGAAAAACTTTGGGATATGGCAACATCAAACTTGGGAATGTCATCATTGCAAATGTAGCTCTTGTTGCAGGACTCAAGCATAACTTGATCAGTGAGTCAAATATGTGACAGAGGTTACCATATGGATTTTTATGAAGAACGTTGTGAAATTTTCAGCAATTCAAATGACAAAGTTACAATGATTGGTTACAGACATGGGAACTTATATGAAGCCAGGGTCTCTACAGATACTGATGGCTTTACAATTTGTCTGATAAGTAGAGCAACTTTGGAGGACAGCTGGAACTGGCATAAAAGACTTTCTCATTTGAACTTCAACAATATTAATGAACTTGTGAAGAAAGATCTTATAAGAGGATTGCCCAATGCAATGTTTACTCCTGATGGCCTATGTGATTCTTGCCAGAAGGCCAAATTAAGGAAATTATCTTTCAAGAGTAAGATTGAATCCTCAATTCTTGAACCATATCACTTATTACATGTTAATCTTTTTAGTTTAGTTAATGTAGTGTCGATAGCTAGGAATAGATATGCACTTGTGATTGTTGATGAGTACACAAGATATACTTGGATATACTTTCTGCATGCAAAGGAAGAGACTCAATCCTTTCTTCTTGATCATGTGAGGGAATTGGAAAAGGGATGAACACACAAAGTTAAGATAATTAGAATTGACAAAGAAATTAAATTCAAGAACAACACTATAGAAGAATTCTATAAATACAAGGGGATCAAACAGGAATTTTCTTCCCCTGGAACTTCACAGCAAAATAGAGTTGTTAAAAGAAAAAAAAGGATTCTTATAGAAGCTACAAGAACCATGCTCGAGGAAGCAAAATTACCAACCTATTTATGGGATGAGGCTGTGCAAACTGCTTGCTTCACACAAAATGCTACTCTGATAAACAAGCATGGGAAAACACCATTTGATATGGTAAAAGGAAAGAAGCCAAATTTGAAGTACTTTTACATTTTTGGCTGTAAATTCTTGGTTCTCAAGACTCATCCTGAACAGTTTACAAAATTTGATCTAAAAGTTGATAAAGGTATTTTTGTTGGATATCCACTATCAACAAAGGCCTTCAGAGTTTACAATCTGAGAACAAAAGTGATCATGGAATCTATTCATGTATTTTTTGATGATAAGAAGATTACAGGTGTAGAAGGTAAAGATGATCATGAAGAATTGATATTTGAAAATAAAGTACCATAAGCTGAACAACTAAATACTCATAAATTGATAAAACTAATGCTACAAATCATGATATCACTCTAAACTTTGATGATCCATCTGTCGGTGGCAATAATACAAATACTGAAGCACATGTTGATGGGGAGTAACATGATTTACATCAAGAGTCAAGTTCAAGTGATTCAAATCAAAAAATGTCAGTAAATACTTTATCAGACTCTGATTCCATAAATATTGATGACATTGGAAGCACTAATTCAGGGGAAGCATCTAGAAATAATGATGGTACACAACAAAGTGAAAATAGGGATTTCATAGATCAAGGGGGATCTACTTCAATGAGTCAACTTTCTTGTTAGATATATTTGATAATGTCATGTCTAATATGATTTGTGTTTAGTTTTCAGATCTTACTTAACAGGATAAATCAGTACTTATATTGAAGACAGAACTCAAGATATCAGAACTTAAGTTGTCAGAACTTAAGTTATCAGGAGATATTTATCAGGAGATAATATCAAGACTTAAGGAGACTTTCAGATAAGTAAGGTGGCTGATTGAATGGAAAGAAGATCAAGACAAACACAAGAAGAGATATGCATGAAGAAGGAATTCTATAAAGAATAGAATACTTGGAAGAAAAGATAACTGATTGATATATTTTAGGAAGTAGAATTATATTCCATATCAATTAGCGATTATCTTGTAACTGTGTAGTATATAAACACAGACATATGGTTTACACTATATGTGTTATCATAATCGAAGTTATTAGTTATTGTAACCCTAGCAGCTCTCGTGATAATTTGTTCATCACTGAGAGAGGACAGTTCCATATTGTAACAAAGTTTAATAAAGTTTGTTTTCTGTTACTTGTGTTCTTTAATTTGATTTGATTGTGATAAATACTGTATCCAACCCCCTTCTACAGTGTGTGTGACCTAACAAGTGGTATCAGAGCAGATCTGTTAACACAAGTGTTTCTGAAGAAGAACAAACTCCAACCAAGCCCACCAAAACTGAAGAACCTCCAAAGACTCAAATCCATAGTCGATATGAGACTATTAGAGTTCCCATACTGAAACCATCTGAATATTCCATATGGAAGGTGAGGATGTCTATGTTTCTGGAAGCTACTGATCCAGAATACCTTGAAAAAATCAATGAAGGACCACACAAGCCAACCAAACTCTCTGTTATAGTTGTAGGTGAACCAGCAAAGTCTGTACCAAAGGAGAAGAATGATTACACTGCTGAAGATATCTCATCAATTGCTAAGGATGCTAAGGTACGACACTTGCTGCATAGTGCCATTGATACTGTAATGTCAAACAGGGTAATCAACTGCAAGACTGCAAAGGAGATATGGGATGCTTTGGAGACAAGATGCCAGGGAACTGATTCAATTAAGAAGAACAGGAAGACTATACTCACTCAAGAGTATGAGCACTTTGACTCAAAGCCTGATGAGTCATTAACTGGTTTATATGACAGATTTGTCAAACTCTTGAATGATTTGTCACTAGTTGACAATAAATATGATCTTGAAGATTCAAATCTTAAATTCATGTTAGCTCTTCCTGAATGTTGGGATTTGAAGGCCACCACTATAAGAGAAAACTATAATATTGAAGAAACAACTCTTGATGAAATTTATGGGATGCTCAAGACTCATGAACTTGAGATGGAACAAAGAAATAAGAGAAAAGGAAGAAAGTCAAGGATAGTTTCTCTTAAGGCTGAGGAGGAATCCCCCAAAGCAGCTGCCTCAAGGAAAGGTAAGGGAAAAGCTCTCATCACAAAGTCTGATACTGATGATGACTCAGAAACTGAAAGCTTACATGAGATGGATCCTGATGAAGAGATGATGAAGCTGTGTGCTCTTATGGTGAAAGGAATCACAAGGATTGCATACAGGAAATTCAGAAAGGGAAAGAAGTTTTCCAGGAAAGGTGCAAGTTTTGATAAGAAGGGTTTCAGAAAATCTGAAGGCAAAGGAGGAAAGTCTGACAGAGGAGATTACTCAAATGTCAAGTGCTACAACTGTGGTGAGAAAGGCCACATATCTCCTGATTCCAAGAAAGTGAAGAATGACAAAGGCAAGGCTCTTGTCACAAAGAAGAAAAGCTGGACAAACACTTCAGATTCTGAAAGTGAGGTGAACTATGCCTTGATGGCAAATGCTGATAGCAGTTCTGATGCTACTGAGTTAAAGGTACCTCAAACTACTTATGCCTTTCATACTGATGATATTAATGAGTCGAGAAGATATCTTAAAACCATGTTCATTAGTTATAGAGATCAAACTTTAACATGTGAAATATTAACTTATGAAAATCTTGCTTATAAGAAGAGGAATGATTATTTAGAAAAAGAGTTAGTCATGTTTCATCAAACTCAGAAAGATAGAGATGATGACTTTTATGTTAGGGATGAAATACTTAAAATAAATGAATCTCTAAAAACTGAGTTAGAAAAGGAAAAAGAGATTATCAGGACTTGGACTAACTCTGGCAGAATAACTCATAATTTGTTAAGTAGTGGAAACTGGAAAGAGGGCTTAGGTTATGGAGATGATAAGAATGATAAGGGAACTGTAGAAATTGAGCCTATAGTTATTAAACAAAAGCCAAAGGTAAATCCTGTTAAGTTTGTAGCTGTAAAGTCTGATATTGATAAATCAGAAGTTAAAGAGAAATTAACTTCTGACAAACCAAAACAGGGTAAGCCAACTGAAGTAAACATAGGCTTAATGACAAAGAAACAGCTTAAGCATAAGCTGAAAGATGTTAAAAATGTAAACAAGGTAAAGCCACCTAGAAAAAATAGGAATGGGAAGGAAGGTGTGAATAAAAGTAATAATTATAAGCCTGTTCCTAATGCTCCTAGAAAGAAATGTTATAACTGTGGAATTTCTAACCATATGGCTTCTTTTTGCAGGAAAAATAAGAACATAAACTCCTTACCTTCAAAGTCAGGAGTTAAGAGTCAGTCTGTTAGATATAGGCCACAAAATCCTTGTTTTCATTGTGGTAGTTTATGGCATTCCATTTATACTTGTAAGGAATATCATAGTTTGTACTATGATTATTATCAAATAAAACCTTCTTTAAAGAAAGTTAGCATGGTTCCTTCTAATGTAAGTTCTGATACAAAGTCTGATAGTGTAAATGCTGATAAGAAAAATGTTAACTTAAACTCTGATGCTAAATCCGCTGCAGATGTTAACAAACTTAATAAGGCCAAAGGATCCAAGCAAGTTTGGGTCCTTAAAACTAATCATTAGTGGTCTTTGTGATTGCAGGGCAACAGGAAAAACATCCTAGTTCTGGACAGTGGATGTTCAGGACATATGACTGGAAATAAAGCCCTGCTATCAGACTTTGTGGAGAAAGCTGGCCCAAGTGTTTCTTATAGAGATGACAACATGGGAAAAACTTTGGGATATGGCAATATCAATCTGGGGAATGTCATCATTAAAAAAGTAGCTCTGGTCTCAGGACTTAAACACAATCTGCTCAGTGTTAGTCAAATCTGTGACGGAGGTTATCATGTGGATTTCTTTGAAGAACACTGTGAAGTTGTAAGCAAATCTACAGGCAAAGTTGTTCTGAAAGGATACAGGCATGGTAACATTTATGAAGCCAAGCTTTCAACAAGTACTGATGGTTCTGCAATCTGTCTGTTAAGTAGAGCATCAATTGAAGAAAGCTGGAATTGGCACAAGAAACTCTCTCATTTAAATTTCAACAACATAAATGAACTAGTCAAGAAAGATCTTGTGAGAGGTTTGCCAAAATCAGTATTTACTCCTGATGGCCTTTGTGATTCATGTCAGAAGGCAAAACAAAGAAAATCTTCTTTCAAGAGCAAGACTGAATCTTCAATTCTTGAGCCTTATCACCTACTACATGTTGATCTATTTGGTCCAGTGAATGTCATGTCTATTGCAAAGAAGAAATATGCTATGGTCATAGTGGATGAGTTCACCAGATACACATGGGTGTATTTCTTGCACATAAAAAGTGAAACTGCATCTATTTTGATTGATCATGTCAAGCAACTTGATAAATTGGTCAAAGATTCTGTGAAGATCATAAGAAGTGATAATGGCACTGAGTTCAAGAATTTGATCATGGAAGAGTTCTGCAAAGACCAAGGAATTAAGCAAGAATTTTATGCTCCCGGAACTCCACAACAAAATGGAGTTTTTGAAAGAAAGAATAGAACTCTTATTGAAGCTGTACGAACTATGCTTGATGAAGCAAAGTTGCTAACCTACTTTTGGGCTGAAGCTGTGCAGACTGCTTGTTTTACTCAGAATGCAACACTCATTAACAAGCATGGAAAAACACCATATGAGATGGTGGAGAAAAAGAAGCCAAATCTGAAGTATTTTCATGTATTTGGATGCAAATGTTTTGTTCTTAAGACTCATCCTGAACAGCTATCCAAATTTGATCTAAAAGCTGATGAAGGAATTTTTGTTGGATATCCACTTTCCACAAAAGCCTTCAGAGTCTACAATTTAAGAACAAGGGTTGTCATAGAATCTATCAATGTCTCTTTTGATGATAAGAAGATTACAGGACTTGAAGATTTCAATGATCATGATCAGCTGAGATTTGAGAATGAAGTTTTAAATTCTGATACTGTAAATCCTGACAGCCTAAATCCTGATAGTGCAAACTCTGATGGATTAAACTCTAATGTTATTGAAACTGTGGTGACTACGCCAAAGGAAGACGCACCTGTGCAAGGGGAGCATACTAAAGATACAACCACATTTCAAGAAGCATCAGAACCTACAACAGACTCTTCAAGTTCTGATTCATCAAGTTTTGATGGGCCAAGTTCTGATAAATCTGGAAACTCAAGTGCTGATATTTCAGGAAACTCAAATTCTGAAGGATCCAACTCAGAGAGCATAATTTCAGGAGAATCAGAAAATGTTGATGAAGACAACATGAATCATGGGGGAGCATCCAGTTCTAGAGAAAATCTTCTATCTGCAAGGAAGTGGACTAAAGTACATACACCTGACTTAATTATTGGAAATCCTGATGCAGGTGTTAGAACTAGAACAGCTACATCAAATGAATGTCTTTATCACTCTTTTTTCTCTCAGACTGAACCAAAGAAAGTGGAAGAAGCTCTTCAAGATGCTGATTGGGTGCAAGTAATGCAGGAAGAGTTAAATGAATTTGAAAGAAATAAAGTCTGGACCCTAGTTCCAAGACCAAAGAACAGATCTGTTGTTGGTACAAAGTGGGTGTTCAGAAACAAAACTGATAGTGATGGCATAATTACAAGGAATAAAGCAAGGCTGGTTGCAAAAGGATATTCTCAACAGGAGGGAATTGATTATGATAAAACATTTGCACCAGTTGCTAGATTGGAAGCCATAAGGATATTTTTGGCTTATGCTGCTCACAAAAAGTTTACAGTCTTTCAAATGGATGTGAAAAGTGCTTTTCTCAATGAAGAATTGGAAGAGGAAGTATATGTTGAACAACCTCCAGGTTTTGTAGATTTAAAATTTCCTAATCATGTCTACAGACTAGACAAAGCACTTTATGGCCTTAAGCAAGTTCCAAGAGCATGGTATGAGACACTAGCTCAGTTTCTTCTGGAAAGTGGATTTAACAGAGGGACTATTGACAAAAAAATTATTTTATCTCAACCATGGAAAGGACTTACTTTTGGTGCAGATATATGTTAATGATATCATTTTTAGTTCTACAAATGACAGACGTTGTAAAAAGTTTGCCAAGCTGATGCAATCAAGATATCAAATGAGTATGATGGGGGAACTTAGCTATTTTCTGGGCCTTCAAGTCAAGCAGAATGAAGAAGACACTTTTATTTGTCAATCCAAGTACACCAGAAATTTGCTGAAGAAATTTGGAATGCAAGATTGTTCAAGTGCATCAACTCCCATGGCCACTGCAACAAATTGGATAAGGATACTGGTACATCAGTAGATATTACTGATTACAGAGGTATGATTGGCTCACTACTCTATCTTACTGCAAGTAGACCTGATATCATGTATGCTACCTGTCTATGTGCAAGATTTCAAGCAGATCCAAGAGAACCACACTTAACAACTGTGAAAAGAATTTTCAAGTACTTTAAAGGTACAGCTGACCTGGGATTATAGTATCCTAGAGAATCAGACTTTAAGCTAATAGGTTACTCAGATGCAGATTTTACAGGATGCAAAATTGACAGGAAAAGCACAAGTGAAAGCTGCCAATTTCTTGGAGGCAGATTAGTTTCTTGGTTTAGCACGAAACATAAGTTAATTTCCACATCAACTGCAGAAGCAGAATACATTGCTGCAGGAAGCTGTTGTGCACAGATTCTTTGGATGAAGAACCAGTTACTGGATTATGGGTTAGAATTTTCTAAAATTCCTATTTACTGTGATAATCAAAGTTCTATTTCTATGACAGGTAATCCAGTTCAACACTCAATGACAAAGCACATCAGCATTAGGTACCACTTCATAAGGGAACATATGGATGAAGGTACAGTGGAATTGCATTTTGTTCCAACAGATCAACAACTAGCAGATATCTTCACAAAACCACTGTGTGAAGCTACTTTTACAAGATTGGTAAATGAACTTGGAATGGTTTCAGGTTCTTTCTCTAAATCTGCCTAGTTTATGTTCTGATACATCAGATTTTATGATCAGTATTTACAGATTTTACTATCTTTGTGTATTCTGTGCTTAAATTGAAATTTGCTTAAGTGCTGATAATTGTCTGATGTGAATTTCTAAACTTTGATAGTGATATGCATGTCTCTGTGACTATTCAATCCAATGAGGATAATTGTGCTAGATGCTGAACTAGTAGTCTTTAATATACTAAAAATCCCATGTTTGAAGTAATTGTTTATGTGGAAATCTTTTAACATAAGCAAATTCTGATATTTAGCTTAGTTAAGTTCACTTTGTGTATCTTATTACTAAGTCAAAAACTAGAATAGTGCTTCTTATCTATTAAGTTCTGATGTTAGTAAATCTGATGGATGTACTAAGTGCTGATAAGCCTCACTTATCAAAAGAAAAAGAAAAGAAAATAAAATAAAAATCAGGTACTCCTTTGAGATCTAGAGTAAAAATGTGGAAGGGACGACCCAAGTGCATTGCTGGTATTAAGTTATATGCATTAGAAAAGCAAAATAAATATTTTCTTGGTGACTTTTCCCACTCTATGATTACTGGAGAAATACTCTGATAATAGCATAAATTATGATAAGCAGTCGTGACTCACTTACACTGAGAAGCCACTGTAAAATGGAATTTAAAAAGATGCATAAAATGAGCACAAAACAGTTGAGGTGGACTCATGCATGAACTCATTCTATAGTAGACTTCAGAATAATGACAGATTTTGAGCAAAGTTCTTAGTTATGCCTTATTTCTAAGATATACTAAAGTGAATCAGACTTTAATCTTTATCTGATATTTAGCTTACTGCACACACATACACTCCATATGAATGATAAAAATTACTGTGGTAATACATGTTATTTTAGATGAACAGGTTAAGTGTCAGTTGCATAAATTCTAAGGACAATTTATGATGGAAATTCTGATGATTAAGTTCTGAAGAAACAAAATCAGTATTTGTGTGAAGAATTATAGAAATAGACATTCACTTTTCGAGTTAAGGAGTCATGTTCTGATGACCTTTTAAATTCTGATAATAATCAAGTTCTGATGACCTTTTAAATTCTGATAATAATCAAGTTCTGATGCTGACGTGGCAATATTTATTTTCTTGGTTTATTTTTGGTCATTACCTCAACGGTCATATTTTTCAGAATATTGGTTTATGAGAGATACAACAGTAATAATCATTTATTTAATGGGATTACTTGGTTAGTGGGACGGTTTTTCTCCTTGAAAAACTGCATGTGATAAGTAATAATTGCTTATTTACCGTGCCTATTAACTTTTGCCTTAACTACTGCATGTCTGACAGGTGTAAAGGTCTGTTCCACTACTTATTAACTGCTGTCACGTGGGGTGTCTAAGTAAAAGAGATAACAGACTTTTAAATCTTTTATTTTCATTCTTATTCTACTCTTTCTCTTTTCTTATTCTCTCTCACATTTTCTGATGGTTTCTTTACAGACATTTTATCAAACACCTTACATGCAATTTTATTTCTCACTTATTTCTCATGGCACCCAAGGATTTAATTGTTGATGGAGCCAAGTTTGTACCAAACAACTATGCTGCAATCTTGAACAAGGCTGAAGCTCCATCGGATTTGCACTTTGTGCAAGATTTCTTAGCAAATAGTGAGATTAGGTATGCTTTGACCCAACCTCAAGCTATTTCAAGCCAACAAGTACTGACGTTTTGGCGGACTGGGCATTTTGATGATGGTGGTGCTACTGGTACTCCAAGTATCGTATTTTGAAGTAAATGATGTTGAACATGTGGTCACTCCTGCAGCCGTTCGTAAAGCTCTTCACTTACCAGAAGGCTGTATATTCTCAACAGTGGAGGACCCTGTTCTACAGCAACTCATGGCCAGTTTGGGCTATGAGAGCAGTTTGGGAAAGCTTGGACAATTGAAAAGAGGAAATATCAGGAAGGAATGGAGCTTTTTCTTCGATTGTATCACTAAGGCATTCGCCAATAAGTGCTCCAACTTTGATGCCATTCCAATCACGAGTCAACAAATCGGGTATGCTCTTATTCATCACACTCACTTTGATTTTGCAAGTGTTGTGCTAGGTTTCATAGGGGATAGGATGGCAGAGGATAGGAATGTAGTATACTTTGCTAGATTCTGTCAGCTTATATATTCTTTTTGCTGTGCTGATGAGCCCCAACCTACCACTGATTTAATTCCACCCTTTAAACTTGCAAAAAGGGTTTTTAATGACTTGATAAATGCTGACATAAAGAAACAAGTTATTAGACCCTTACAGATACCTCGCTTAGTGAAACAGATACTGGTAAATGCTGATCCTCAAACCAACATATCTGTTTACCCTGATGTTTAACCCACCAACACATCCCAGCCACCACAACAGCCATCAGAACATACCACATCTACACAAACACCTCAAACTTCTCAACCTCAACCTGCTAAACCCTCAATCAGGACATATTTCAAACCATCACATTCATCTCAACCTTCAGCACATCCAGTGCAGCCTTCTTCTACTAGAGCTACATCATCAAGATCTAAGAAAGTTTCAAAGCAGAAAAGAAGGGGGATCATCTTGAGAGATGAATCAGATGATGAGACACAGGTTTAACCTACAGAACTTGTTGTTACTGCAGCTGAGAAAGTCTCTTCTCAGAAAGATATAGAGACTGGGAGTTCTAGGTCCCTGAAAAGGCCTAGAACAATTAATTATGATGATGCAGCTCCTACAGTCTCCTCAAAAGCTAAAAGATTTAAAACATTAGCAAAAAGGCCTGCAGATTCTGGTAAAGGAATGAAAGCAGCAACTAAGGAAGGGGGTCAGGAATCTCTGATCTCACAAGACCCTGTTGAAGCTCACAATTCTCTAAGTGCTGATCCAGACCTTCATACAACTCATCACTTTCCACTTCATGAGACAGACACAACTCATATTCCCACACCTCCAGTATCTCCAGTACATGCTGATAACCAGGGGCCAAGTGATGAAATTGATATCCATAACATGGAAGTGCCTCAGGTTTTGTATTTAGAAGCTCTACCAACTCAAATCACTCCACCAACAACACCAATTCTAGATGCTGATTTTAATGAAGATATTCCTTCTACACTAATTCTGAATCTGGATGATGAAAATTAGAATTTAGGTGGGCATCAAGGTTTGGCTGTTGATTAGAACTTAGTTGGAGATCGGCACTTAGAGGATGATGTTAAAGCCTCAATAGCCTCTCATACTATTCTTTTATCAGAGGATGCTGATGATGCTGATTCTATAAGTTCTGATGCTGCTAATATTAAACTTACTGGTGAAGCTGCAGTCAATGTAGATGCTGATGCAGCTGGTCCATCGGGATATGCACCTCAACAAACTGTTCATAAAGCTGACTTAGTCAAGAAGTTTGTTACAGGGGAAGCACCAGTACCTTGGAGTGAAACTCCTAGAGGAAGGGAGTGGTCTAAGGAATGGAACAAAGTTACTTTTGTTCCTTCTTCAACTATACTTACTGAGCACTTGGAAAAAGCTGATGAGATGCTAGTCAATGATGATTTCAAGACACAGCTACGAGTTACTGCACTCAGTACAAGACACCTTCAAGGTCAATAATCTGTAACTCTGGCCAAGGTGGACAAAATTCAAGAATCTATCAATCAGCAAGATATGGTTGCCAAGCTGGACAAGAAAAGGTTTTTCAAACCTACTTTTGACATAATTGAGTACATTGAGAAAACCCAAGAGAAGCAACAATCTCAGATTAATGAAATTTTGAAGAATCAAGCTTTTCATCAAAATCAACTCAATAAAATCCAATCCGCAGTGGAATTGCTTCTCTCTCTTCTTTTACCTGTTGATGCCAAAAAGGGGGAGAAAGTAATTAAGTCCAAATACAAAACTATTAAGACACTGATGGGAAAGGATGATAAAAAAGATGACCAGGGAAACTCTGGAATGGGTGGAGGTCATGGTCAAGGTAAATGTCTTTCATCAAGCAAAGCTGGAACTATAAGTCGAAGAACAAGTTCTGATACTGGGAGAAGAATAATTTCTGATACTGGTAAAAGGATAAGTTCTGATGAACATCTGGAACTTGATGAGGAAATTTCAAGATAGTTATTTCTGAAAGAAAATCCAGGAATGAACTTTGAGAGTCTAAAGGAAGAAGAAGCTAGACTTAAGTTAGAAAAAGTAAACTCCAAATCTAAAGCTTCTGTTGGTGAAAGAAACTTCCTAAGGCTAAAGGCATTGTGATAAAAGAAAGGATAAATCCCGAGGAAACCAAGGCCAAATCACAAATGGAGATAGATCCAAGGTCCAAGGGCAAAGAAAAAGTTGATGAACCTGTAAAGGTTTATGTGCCATTTATGGATGAAGAAATATCTGATGAAGATTCTAGTCTTACTCTGATATAAAGGAAGATTTCTCAAACAACTTCTAACATGGCTCAAGTTGTTCAGAGTCAAGATATAGTAAGTTCTGATATGACGATGAAGCAAGCAACCTCTGGCATAGCACAAGTTGGCTTGATATCAGAAGATAAGGAAAAGGAAACCTCTGACATTGCTCATGTTAAACCTTCAAAGTTACTCCTACCAGGATTCACCAAAGCTAAACAGACTCAACCTTTGAAGACTGCAATAAGCGGTTTTGTAGCAAGAGTGGTTACAGGAAAAGAAGCAAGAGATAAATATGGATTGGGTAGTGCTGATGAAAGAAGAATACAGAACACAACCAATGATCCAACTTCTTTAATTGAACCAGGTGTTGAAGCAACTCCTGAAAGATTGAATCAGCTTGAATCTGTACAGATGGTTTACCATACATTCTTGAAAGAACACATCTTGTTATATTTTATGACAGATGGAAGGGTATACCATATTAGGCAGAATGCTATACCACTGAAGTATTTTGAGGAACTAGAACATGTTCTATTCCTACTTCAAGTGAAGAACAGATTAACAGATAGTGCTGCAAATTATTTAAGGACTCAAATTCAGAGACATAAGAAGCTTTATTCTATAAAGTCTGACAGCACATACTGTCCTATGTACAGAGATCACAAGGGTGATATTGTCAAGATGAAGCCTAACTCTGCTAAGATTATAACAACCTTCCTGGGTTATAAACCTGTGGAATTCAATCTTGAGTCTGACAAGGCATATTTGATCAGACTAGATCAGGACATAAGAAAAGCTAGAATAAATGATCTCAGGGCTGCTATCTTTCAAATTGGTGAAGATACAGTTGAATTGAAGAATGCTAAAAGGAGGATGGTTAATGAACTTGAATATGATGAGAGATGTTTGTTAAAGAACTATCTCAGAACAACTCTTGATATCAAAGAGATCAGTAATTGAAGCCAAGTCAAAGATCTACAACTGCTTAAATTCTGATGTGTATACAGACTGAAGCTGTTATCAAACCTTGAGGATGGTAAAGCTACAAGGACTGTAAATTATAGTTATCTAGTCAAATTTTCATGCATTTGTACTTAATGTTTTTGACATCATCAAATATCTGTTGAACTTGTATATTATGCTAATTTACAAGTTCGTGGAGATTGTTAGATATATTTGATAATGTCATGTCTAATATGATTTGTGTTTAGTTTTTGGATCTTACTTAATAGGACAAATAAGTACTTATACTGAAGACAGAGCTTAAGATATCAGAACTTAAGTTGTCAGAAAGTTATCAGTAGATATTTATCAGGAGATAATATCAGGACTTAAGGAGACTTTCAGATAAGTAAGGTGGCTGATTGAAAGGAAAGAAGATCAAGAAAAACGCAAGAAGAGATATGCATGAAGAAGGAATTCTATAAAGAATAGAATACTTGGAAGAAAAGATAACTGATTGATATATTTTAGGAAGCAGAATTATATTCCATATCAATTAGCGATTATCTTGTAACTGTGTAGTATATAAACACAGACATAGGGTTTACACTATATGTGTTATCATAATCGAAGTTATTATTTATTGTAACCCTAGCAGCTCTCGTGATAATTTGTTCATCACTGAGAGAGGACAGTTCCATATTGTAACAAAGTTTAATAAAGTTTGTTTTCTGTTACTTGTGTTCTTTAATTCGATTTGATTGTGATAAACACTGTATTCAACCCCCTTCTACAGTGTGTGTGACCTAACATTTCTTCTGCAAGAAAATGGACTAAGTCAAGAACTCCTGACTTAATCATTCAAAATCTTGATAGTGGGGTAAAGACCAGAAAAGCCACTCAAAATGAATATCACTATCATTCTTTTCTATCACAAACTGAACCTACGAAAATGGATGAAACTGTTCAGGATGCTGTTTGGATCACAACAATACAAGATGAGCTGAATGAATTTGAAAGGAACAAAGTTCAGACTTTTGTACCAAGGCCAAAAGGTAAATCAGTAGTTGGTACTAAGTGGGTGTTCAGAAATAAAACTGACAGTGAGGGAATTGTTATAAGAAATAAAGTAGGTTGGTTGTAAAGGGATATTCACAACAAGATGGCATTGACTATGAAGATACTTTTGCTTTAGTTGTAAGACTTTGAGGCCATAAGAATTTTTATGGCCTATGCTGCTCACATGAAATTTAAGGTGTTCCAAATGGATGTAAATATTGCATTTCTGAATGGTGAACTTGATGAGTAAGTGTATGTTGAACAACCTCCAGGGTTCATTGGTCCAAAATATCCAAACCATGTCTACAAGCTGGATAAAGCACTCTATGGACTAAAATAAGTTCCAAGAGCCTGGTATGAGACACTTGCACAGTTTTTGCTGGAAAGTGGTTTCAAAAGAAGTATTATTCATAAAACTTTATTTCATAAGTATCATGGTAAGGACTTGTTAGTTCAGATATATGTTGATGATATTATTTTTGCTTCTACTAATGATAAATTATGTGAAAGTTTTGCCAAGATAATGCAGTCTATATATCATATGAGTATGATGGGAGAGTTAAGATATTATCCGGGATTGCAAGTTAAGCAAACTGAAGAAGGGATCTTCATTAATCAAGCTAAAGATACCAGTAATTTGCTTAAAAGGTTTTTAATGCAAGATAGTTCAACTGCTACAACTCCCATGGCCACTGCAACCAAAATTATGCTTAAATACTGGTTCATTAGTAGATATAACTAATATAGATGTATAATTGGCTCACTCCTATATTTGACTGCTAGTAGGCCAGATATCATGTATGTTACCTGTCTGTGTGTAAGGTTCCAAGCTGATCCAAGGGAACCACATCTATTAGGTGTGAAGAGAATTTTTAAATATCTCAAAGGCACCATTTATCTTGGATTATGGTATCCTAGGGATTCAGACTTTAAGCTAATTGGATATTCAGATACTGATTTTGCAGGATGCAAAATTGACAGAAATAGTGATAGCCACTAATTTGATTAAGAAAATACTGACTTAGATATTTTTTGAATAAATTCAAAAATCACCAGAGTAAAATTGTCAATCATAATTTGACTATTATCAGTATTTTTAACCAACTATTATTAGAGTTTATCAGTCAAAACACATGTTTGACTGATATCAGTATTTAATCACATCATTAGAGTTTTATCATGCAACTATTGTAGAAAGCAAACTATTAGAATTTAACACTATGTATAACTTTCATAAGGTAAATAGCATGAATACATGGTATCAGTGTTTAATATAGTTATCCAAATTTAAGAAATAATGATACATATAAATGAAGACCAACTCTGGTCACGTATTCCTGTTACAGAACATAATTTATTCATCAGTATTTGAGAAATATCCCGTGATCATTCCCAACTCATTCACCAATATTATAAAAGTAGCTTCACAGAGTGGTTTGGTGAAGATATATGCTAATTGCTGATCTGTAAGCACAAAGTGCAATTCCACTGTACGTTCTATTACATGTTTCCTTATGAAATGGTACATAATACTGATGTGCTTCGTCATTGAGTGCTATAATGGTTTCTCTGTCATTGAAATAACACTTTAATTATCATAATACATGGGGATTTTATAATACTCTAACCTATAATCCAGTAACTGATTCTTCATCCAAAAAGTTGTGCACAATAACTTCATACAAAAATATACTCCGCTTCTGCAGTTGTAGTGGAAATTGAGTTTTATTTCTCGCTAACCAAGAAACTAATCTACCACCAAAAAAATGGAAGCTTCATGAAGTGCTTATGTGCATAGTTACAGAAGGTAACGTGCTGTAATTATTGAAACATTTTCCGGTGTATACGCCACAAATTATACAACTTTAATCATTGCATAAAATTACAAAAAGGGCTTTTTCTGATTCAATTCTCAAAGACAAGGAGATGACTACTCTGCACCTCTTAGAATTTATGTCTCTGTAAGGGACTTGCTAATTGCAAGGATTCCTGAGACTTATACACAACAAAATGTGCAAAGAGTTAAGCTAAAGGAAATGACTGATGGGAACCCCCTGTAACTAACCCAAGCTCTACACCCGAAACACTTCCACAAACACAATCAACCTCTAGTGTCTTTCAAAAGGCATCTGTTTTAAAAACTAAAAAGGGTAGCAAAGTCTGATGCCCCTCAAGGATCATGACTGAGGCCTTCTAAAAAACCACACTAAAAAATTACTGAGAAAAAAGGTGGAAAATAGGCATAAATTTTTTAATTTCTTAAGCCTTCTACTACTCTAAAGAGAAACATTGTGGCCACTATCTCAGACTCTGATGAAGAGGGCAATGCTCCTCTATCAACCTAATTCATAAATATCAAGTCTGAATCAGTAACAGCTGGCCAGGGTTCCTCTAAAAAGGCCAAGTTGTTAAATACTAATGATATACAAGGAACAACTACATCTCACAAACATCCAAGGAGTCATAAGGAAATGAAAATGCTGATGCTCTAGTCACAATCTCTGTTTCACCTATCAAGAATAAAAAAAGTGAGATAGGTCACTCATGAATAGGTGGAAAAAATTGCTAGAAAATTATAGAAACAAAGCCAAGTATCAGCAAAAGAGATAATTGTTGAATCTCTCTTCCGACCAAGCCCACAAGAACCTGTGTCTCAAAGTGATACATCAGCTACTTAGGGTCCAGTTCCACAAGAACCTTCAAGTCAAAATGTTGAAGAAAACATAAATGCTGATGTTGGTAGTGGTGAAAGTTTGTTTACAGATGCTAATGCGTCAGTAAAGTCTGATGCTACACCACAATCTCCAATTACAACACATTATGACTTTGTCACTATTCCTGAGTCAAGTTCAGAAGAGAGTCCACAAGAACCTACTATAAAAATAACTCATGATTCTCCTGTAGTAGGAGCTCTAATTATTCCTCTTAAACTTATCAAGATAAAGCCTCTCAGAAGTGTTGGTTTTTATGTTGATTTATCTGGAAAAGAAATATTGGTTGATGAAACTGGACAAGTTCACAGTACAGTGGATACTGATGCAATTATTGAGGTTCATCATATCTCTTCCATGCCACTAGATGCTCCATCTACAACTGCATAAGGTACAAATTCGGATTTTTCATTATCAGCATTTACTTTAAATACTAATATTGTATCAGAGTTTGTTATTACCTTAAATACTGATAGGTAGACCATGGATAGTCCTTTCTCTAGGGATACCCCTGTTCATGTGACCATATCCAACTCTTTACAACCATCTCTTATTTCTGTAGGATAAACTTTTCTGAGCCTTTCCAGTGAGATTGAGAGAAAAGTTCTAGAGATAAACAGAAACAAAGAGAGGCAAGATCCTAGTGAGCAAAATCTGACTCTCAAAAGTCAAGATATGAGTGGTATGAGAAGTAGTGAGACTAATTTAAAAGAAAATAGAGAATTAAGTGGTTATTTCTTTTCTCTTGTAGGTGCTCAGAGTTTACCAAAAATAGATTATGTTCTTCATTCTGTAGACCCTTAGAAACACTTTGTAGCATCAAGTAAAAATGCTGATACTTTCCCTGTAGGTATAAATACTGATAATTCACTACAGTCCACTCATGTCTACACTTCTTCAATTATGACAATCTCTGTTATAACTGAGATAGTACAATAATCCATTCATATTTCTATTCCATCCTTTTGATGATTTTCCAGGGATAGAAAGACCAAGAGGAGGAATTGTTATCAAGGAAGTCAGTCAAACCTCGGATGCTGAAAGGCTTGTTTTAAGGTCTTAAGCTATTCTAAATACAGATAGGAGGTATAAAGGGAAAGAGAAAGTAAATGAATCTTCAAAGCTTGAAATGGAATATTTAAATTCTGATTCATAAGTCTCAACCTTTGATAAAACTCAAGTTAAGACATTCCTATAAAAGATGGAATGTATGAAATTAACCTCTGATATTGTTCAAGTTAAGGAATTTAAAGAGATAAATGATGAAGCTCAACCAGTCTCAACCACTGATATTACTCATGTTGAAGATAAAACTGATCAATAAATAAAAGATGATCATGAAATTCCTGATAAAGACCTAAATTTTGATGAAAAAAGATCTAACTCTAACGATTCATCAAGGCTTGATACTCCTAAACTTTCAGTAGCAGAAAAGAAGAAGCTATTATGGAGCAAAAAGTCACTTGTACCTCGAAGAGATTCATATGAAGCCAATAACAAAAAAATTAGTGATAATTAAGATTGGCTGGCAGAAGAGGTGGGTTGGGACTTCCAACTGCTGATACTTACATAGGGAATGCTTTGATTCTAAGAGATCTAGGAAATTTAACAGGAACTGGTGAGAATGTGAAGCTTGAAGATTTACAAAAAATCATATCAGTTCAAATTGTGCTTGATTTATTTGACAAAAATAAGCCAGAAGAAAATATGTCGTACTTTATTGAGTCAGGCAAGAGGATGAGAATTTCACACATAACAAACCCTGACAGGAATTGGAATACATTATAACTTTGCGAAAAGTCATCAACTCTATAACTTCCAGGTGGTCTGCATATCTGAAGGACTTGGTATCCAGAAAGTAGAAAGGAATGATCATTAAATCTAAGTACATTCCAAAGAATGTAAATGAAGATTATCAGACTGTTGATAGGCCTAAAAGAGGAGCTAAGGTAAATACTTCTATTGGAGTAAAAGTTCTCACTTTTAATCCAAATGGTAAGAAGGTTGGATTTTTTGAGTTGGATAATTTATCATTTGTCAGATCCAATATCCATGACCTTAGAGCAGCTATCTATAAAAAATGATGAATCTACTGAGGAGCTGAAGGATATCAAACAAAGGATGAAAATGTACTTGAATGTAATTAAAGATAATTTACTGAAAAAATTCCTTGATGATGCTACCGTATTTGCTAAAGTTCAACACCGAAGATAAAGTCTAGTACACTGATTTTAAGAATGTACTTATATTACTATTTCTGCATTTAGATAGTTTTGACATAATTAATTAGGAACTTGTACATAACTACTTAATCTACAAGTTGGGGGAGATTATTAAATATAATTGATGATATCAGTATGTAAAACTAACAGAGTTTATCATCAGAGTTTGTTGACTGGAAGATATCAGAGTTTATGAAGCCATCAATATTTGACAAATCAGAGTTTATTATCAGCATTTGTCTATAAGCATATGTCAAGTATGATTTCCAGGAAGTAATTTATTCTCTCTGGAAGACTTTGATTTGAAGAGATATGTTGGTGTAGGACTTTACTTACTTGTAGCAATCAATAGTTAGATATGTATTAGGATTCCTTATTCATGTATATCATATCAACAGTTTGATTGTGTAACTGTGCAATATATAAGCACAGATTAGGTTAACACTTTATGTGCCGTGTATTGTTTAATCATACACATAATGTTAGGTGCAAAAGTTTCATACAGAGGGGGTGAATGTATGTTTTTCATTTTTCGTTAATTAATTGCAGCGGAAAATAAAACTCAAAAATGAAATAAACAAACACGAGGAGATTCACAGAATAATTCTTGTTACTAAGAAATTAAACCGTAAAGGGTTGCTTACAACTCCAAATATAAATATTCGGAGCAACAATTATAGAGAGAACCAAAAATAATAACTATAAATCTAGGATTCTATCTATCACTCTAAGAATTTAAAGCTCTCATCAACGGTATTAAATACAATCAAAGGAGCTTTAAATAATGAGTGCTACAAGTTTGTAAGGCTTTAAATGGTGTGGAACAAATTGGACATGATCTCTCATTGTCAAATAAAGCTTTCAAGAGTGCTGAGTTTATTTTTTAAGAGCTCCACACTGTTGTAAAAATGGAGGAGATTCAGATCCAATTGCTGCTGATTTGATTATATAGATTGGTAGGGTGGAGAGAGAAGAGGGACACATGGATGATTCTTGTCCATACAATTTGAATTTCCAGCTTGCATAAATCAACTCGCGACCAGAATATTCTATCAACTGGCGACTCAGAATAATTACTCAACCTGCGCTTTGAATTTCCTTCCTATTTGATTAACTTGCGACGTGAGAAATACAACACGCGACTTGATGCTCAAACACAATCAACCTGTGCCTCATTCATTCAAATAAACTATGCTGAACAATTTTTGTTCCAATTCAATACCCAACATGCGACGCTTGTTTGACAAATAAACAAAACAACAGCTTTGTTATAGCTGATTTGTACACTAAGTTGTACAAATAAAGGAAATGAATTTCCTTTGATTTCTGATTGCATATGCAGGTACAGGCTGTTCACGCGGAGAACCAAACGTGCCATGAAGGGAGGTTGATCCACGCGCTGGAAGAAACAGGAGGAGAGTCCCCCGCGTGCGTGTCACGCGCATGGTACACAGTCCGGGAAGGTAAAGAAAAACCCTGCCATTTCTTTGTACAATAGATTAAATTGTTTTTGTTCAACTAGTAGGTGTACACATGATTTGAATTGATATTTGTAGCTGGGTCCCGCGAGCCAAAACTAACCAAGCTGCTATCTTTATTTCCATTTTCTGGTTTTGTTTGTTTCCTTTGTTTCCAAACGAAACATGCATGCATATTTTGAACTTTCCTTTTGCAAACCGTGTACTGATTTTTAATTTCTTTTGCTTTCAAATAAATCAATTTCCTGGCTGGTAATTAAATAAAATAAACATTTGAAATTTAAAATAAATAAATAAATTGTGAATTTATTTATTTATTTAAATAAAATTTAAACATTAATTTTAATTTACCAAAATTAAATATTGATATTAAATTAAATAAATAAATGTTTTGAGTTTCATTTATTCATTTAATAAAAATCAATTTTTTAATTTATTTATTTTGAAAATCTATTGTGATATAAAATTAAATAAATAAATGTATTGATTCCCATTTATTCATTTAATAGAAAATCAGTCATTGATTAAAAATAACTCCTGTAAATCCTCGGGCTGTACTCCTCTGCATCTGCAGGCCTTCTAATCTCCAGATTTTTGTACCTCAAAATATTTCCAGACTCATCGAGTACAAAAACAACTTAACAGTGTTCCTAAAAATAATACTCTGTTTCATTTCACGGGTCACTAACGTCTAGTGCACGGGTCTGGTTCACAGACGACTAGTTCCGCTCTCAGGCCTTCGTATTATACTCGTACAAACCACTGTTAAGTCTTCTACCAAATATAAATCATCTACACTAGGAATTCTTGAGGTCTTCACACTAATTCTGATAACTGCTTCGAATGACTCCAACCTTATTTCTTCGATGCCTGAACTTATTAATGAACTTCATACGGATCACTATTGGCGTCTTCTTCACTGCAGCTAACAAAACCTTTTATGCATATACCCAATTAACAATTTGTACTGACCATAGTGGAACATAGATTATTTCAAATTCCTTGTTCTATGTTGAGTTATCCAAACCAGTATTGTTGAGTTAAATGTACAGCTTCAATCTTGCTCAACAATCTCCCCCTATTTGACTGTTATACTTGATGGTCAAATAATAATGGAGAAACAATAGTTTGTAGGATAACTCAACTAACCTTATCCAAAAATCTTCAATCAGCTTTCAACTTTCAATCCTAGACATGGAAATAATACTATCTTATATCTACCGCATCTTCTATACATATTCAGCTTTAACAGAGAACATATTCTTCTATCCCTTATGTAAAGTTACAGATAGATACGTCTTCTAAATACTGTCTTCAATAATCTTCAGATCTTTCCATAAAGCACATAGAAAACATTTTGGAACTTAGAACCAAAACCCAATAATCTCTCCCCCTAAGATGAAGAATCCCTTCCTTAGTACAATAAAGTTAGAAACTCCTCTTCTTAGTTACAGAAAGACTGTCAGTCCATAATCTCTCCCCATTAGTTGAGTAATCCTTCAAAATGTATTCAGAGTAAAACCTTAGGATCAACCAACCAATTGAAGAGATTATTTCGTAACCATTCCTCATAGTGCAAGTGTGTGCTTTCTGTTTAGTGATCTCATATTTATGTTTCACTCCACTCTACACTCAAGTGTTTGTCACTCAGTCTCACAGTATGTCACTCACTCAAAGCTCCAAACATCCGAGTGTACCTGCGAGAAAATCCTTTTCATAGAAAAGTTGCCTTCCACCTTCAAGGATGGAAACTCTCAGTAAAGAGATTCAAAAATGTTCCTTCTGAGAGGGTAAACTAGGATTCTTTTAATTGGAAGAGTTCCTGATATCCCTCAACTTTCATGAAAAAGTATACCTTATAAACTCGTCATTTGATATCTGAGTCCTCATTTACAAGTTGTTATTTTGACTAAGTCAAAATCATATCCAGATTTGAATTCTGGGAAGATAACCAATGATCAATAATAGTCCATTAGGGATCAAAGATTTCTTCTGAAGTCTATGAGGACTTATCAAAGTAACCAACCAGGATCATATGTTCTTACTCAAGATCAGAGATAAAGAGTAGAACATGATTCAGGATTCAACCTATTACCATTGACCTTGATATGGTTTGACAATGATTGTTGCATCAATACCTTCCTTGTGTGTGTGAATCTCACATGTGCATTGGAAAGATTTTAATTAAGGGATAGTGACTCTTATACAGTTGTCTTGGCTGACAAGCGAATTTTCAATAGATAACATTCTGTTGGGAGAATGCACCTAGTAACTGTTTATATGCCTTTTTCAGCTCTATATCCTTTTGAGAGAATATAGATGGACCTACAGATGTCTCAGGTTATAGATACACTACTTCTTTGTGAGAGACAGAGCTGTAGGGTTGACCTTTCCTTCCTTATGTGGTGCTTCTTGGCACTATCTCCCTCATTCTCAATATCACTCCAACACCAAATGGTAATTTTGTCTGATTACTGAGTTGACATCTCAAGAAAATTATGTGAATTAGAGAAAAATCTGGGGAATGTATCAGAGTAAGGTAATGGAATACTGTTTGAGAAGTGTTTGGTTCTAATGACTTGGGCTAGAACCTATGAGGTTTGATAGGCTCTTAGTCAGTTCCTAAAACCACTTAGGGTGTTGAAGATCACAAACATCCGAAGTACAATATCAGAGAGTTTGATGATCAAGAACAAGGTGATTTCAGAATCAGAGATCTTTTACCTTTGCTTACCACAATATGGATTCATGAAGGATGTCTCAGATGATCATGCTTTATGATTCTTTGACAATACTACTCAAATCTCATTAGCTCAAAATAGTTCAAGTTAGTCCAATACAGATCAATACTATAGAGGAAAGAGAGTGAAGATTGTTCTAAACTTATAAGACTTATATAAGGTAATCAGAGCATAAGAAATATATCAGGATTTAATATCCAAAACAGAGTATAGGCATAGCAAGATCATAAGAGTTACACATAGGGTCAACACATAAGTCATAAAAACTATTAATTATGCCAAGAATATATCCATGAAGTATGCACCGATTGATTAGTCAATAAAAAACTAAACCAAATAAAACTACTCCTAACATAGTTATATCACAACTATCACTAGTTATGCTGCATATTTATTCAAGCACAAAACAGACAGAGTTATTCTAGTATAGACAGAGAATCAGAGTGACCAAGAAATCTGTTGTTAGAGTTGCCTAGGGTCTGAAACTCAACATCATACAGAATTACTCAGAAAACATGATACGTCACACAGAATATAATCAGAGTGATCAATCTAGTTGCACAAAATCTTAAGCAGGATCTAAGCCTATAAATCAGAATTATGATAGAATCACAAAAGAGATTACAGAATCTTAAATCAGAGTGCAAACAATATTGAGATGTGTGTGTGTGCTAAAATAAATATCAATATCAAAAGTGTTTGCATCAGAGAAAACATATAGCATGTAAACATTTAAATAACTCATATACATCAAAAATCCTAACTTACTTTCCATTGGCATATAACATCTAACACATGGTAATCAGTTAGCTTCAAAACAATTTTACAAACATGGATATATATAATGAACATAGATATGTAAACTTACTTTCCCATGATGTTAACTTAGATTTTTGAAATTTTGCTTGTTTTGCTCCCCCTGAGTTGCTGAATCAAATATGAGATTTGGTGCTTTGAGGGGAATAAATCTTGAACTTGTACCAGAATCTGGATCTGGATTAACCCCTATTATGTTCAAAAACAGCTTTAGGATTCTTTTCATTCTTGGAAAGATCTTCACTAATTAAATATTGTGATCTATCCTTGAATCTGGGAACAAGCTTTCATAAATTTAAACTTTAAATTTATTGAGTTCATCTTGTATAGCAATCACTCAATCTGGATCTCCAAGAGCTTCACTGCTTCCTTTGGCTCCATTGGTGATTGAAAACTAGAATCTATTCAATTGTTTGTAGTAGCTCTTCTAGCCCTTACTTCAGTATTAGAAATACTAAGTACCAGATACCAAAGATGGTCTTTACTCCATTCTTTACATCTTGGTAGACTTGTTTTTGATGACTCCGTATTTCCAGAATTAATTTGAGTCTGACTAGTAGATACTTGTTGTTCTTCTTCTTCTTCTTCTAATCTTCTAGCCTTTACTCCGGTATTAAAATTACTGAGAATCGTATGCCAAGGATGGTTTTTACTCCATTCTTACATCTTGGTAGACTAGCTCTTGATGACTCAAAATTTCCAGAATTATGTTGAGTCTGACTAGTAGATCCTTGTTGTTGTTGTTGTTCTTCTTCTTCTTCTTCTTCTTCTTCTGATCCTCTATCCTTTACTCTAGTATCAAAAATACCAAGTATCAAGTGCCAAGGATGGTTTTTACACTATTCTTACGTCTTGGTAGGCTATCTCTTGATGACTCAGCATTTTCAGAATTATGTTGAGTCTGGCTAGCGGATCCTTGATTTTCTTATTGCTCCCCCTGAGTTGTTGTCAGCATGATCTATAGAATCTGAAGCTTGTGGATTGGTTCCAAAGATGGTATGATTGTTCTTCTGCCAGTTTCCATTATCATTACTGCATTTGAACCATTTCCACTATCACCATTGTCAATTTATCCTTTAGAATCTGAATCTTGAGAACTGGTTCCAGAAATAGATTGACTATCTTTATTTATCTCAGGACCATTCCCATCAGAGTCTGAATCAGAATCGTGATCATAGACAAGATCATTTGCATTTACATCTTCATTTGGAATAACCTCAGGTTTGTCTTCATCATCAGAAAGATCTTCAGCATCTAGATTGTCTAAGCTGTCTTCCTTCTGATTACTTGGGAGCTTGCTGTCATTAAATGTTAATAATGACCAAAAATAAAACCTCATAATCAAACATGATTCATTATCCACTAATTCTACTAGCAATTATGATATTCAACAAAGAACTCATTAATTATTAGACTCCATGAAAATTGAATTATGTTCAACTATGCTACTCAACTGATTTTGACCTTAGTAAGTTTTTCAGAAAAAAGGAATTTTAACAGACTTCACTATGATCAAAATCTCACCACTATCTTGTGAGAAAAATATTAACAAAATATTTGTCAATAAATTTATTCAAGAATGTAGTGCTACACAACTCACCATTAACTAATGATAAAACTATCAACAACAATTGTTATTAGATTTATCAGAAGTTTATAGTGCTACAAATATCACCACCAACTAATGATATGACTCATCAAGAGTTTATGATATTACATATATCAACATTAACTAATGATATGAATTATCAAGAGTTTATGATGCTACATCTATCACCTTTAACTAATGATATGAATTATCAAGAGTTTATGGTGCTACAAAACTCATCATTAACCACTGAAAAAGATTCTCAATAGTGTAATGCTACCAAACTCATCACAAACCAATGAAATAAATTATCAGAGGTGTAATGCTACTAATCTCATCACAAACCACTGAAATAAATTATCAGAGTTGTGATGCTGTTAATCTCATCACAAACCACTGAAATAGATTATCAGAGGTGTGTTGTTGCTAATCTCATCAAAAACCACTGAAATAGATTATTAGAGGTGTGATACTGCTAATCTCATCACAAACTACTGAAATAGATTATCAGAGGTGTGATGCTGCTAATACTTTAACAATTTGACTTATGGAGAAAATAATAAAGTTGAATTGCTTCAAGGTCCATAAATCAAATTATTAAAGTAGAAACTCAACAAATAACTGCAATAAATATTCAACAGACATATGCATTTAAATATTGAGGTAATGATGACATTCCTGATTGCACGCCATATCCCGTACTGATTTCTTTGCTATCATCTCCAAAAGTTACTACTGGGCCAGCTCACTTGTCCACTTCTCATAGCAGGGCTCTATCCTCGAACTCTTGTGTATTAAACATCCAATGTTCATAATCCACATGGTTCACTTCACTTTTTATTGCCCTGTCTATACTATGGATCAAGTTTCTTTGATAACCAAACTAAATTGGGTCCGGGGGACTTAGAAGCATTTGAGTATATGACATTTCTCTTAACAGAATTGACAGGCTTAACAATTTTTTCTTTATCATTGACTATTTTCTTGTCACTTTCAGAAGCACCAACAGACTTGCTATTGGGCTTGGTGACAGGTGCCACTTTCCTAGCTTTACGAGGGCTTACAGTCTTTGATCTACCAGTGTTCTTACTAGCATGCTTATCATGATCATGAGATGTATTATGTGAGTGTATGGAATCAAGATAAGTGTGCATGAAAGATACTATACATGGCATGCAAACTGATTTATCACACTTAGAAACTTTAGGCATGTTAGGCAGGTTATGCACATAAGCATTCTTGACATTGTCTACTTTAACCTTTCTACAAGCATGAGTAAGGTGACCAGCTGAACCACAGTTTTTACAAAACTTCATAGGGCCATTAGTTCCTATCCTGCCATTTCTACTTCTATTCTTCTTATTCTTGGAAGTAAAACATAGTCCGGTAAAAGATAAGTCAGAATCACTAGCAACAGACATAGGTTTCTTTGTCTTTTGTCTCCTTGAGAGCTCGAGATCCTTAACAAGCATCTCATGATGAATATAAAAATTATCTTCATCAAAGGGCTCGACAGTAGCTTTCTTAAATAGAGGCTTCTTAGCTTCCTTAAGAATATGACGTGTATCAGGGGGATTAATAACTTTCTCTACAGGGTCAATTTCAACTACTCGTTTCTTAGAAGCTTTTCTAAGTTCGTCATAGTCTAGACCTATCCCAACCTTTCCACCTACTACTTGATCGGCTATGAGATTCTTTGCAAGATTTTCAGAATCAGTAAAAGCATGCAATTTAGTTTCTAATTTTGCATTCTTTTTCTTAAGCTCTTCCTCTGTCTCAAGGTGCTTAGTAATCTTAAGGTTGGTTTGCTTAAGATTCTCAATACTGACCCTATCTAGAACTAACTTATCATTTTCATCTTGAACTTTCTTTAGTTCTACTTTAAGGCCTTCGACATCAAGCAGAGTACATCTTAGTATAGTACTAACATTTCACTTCTTTTACGGCATCATGTTGTTCAATGCATTCTTTTGTATTGCACTGTGCCTTAAGATAGTGATGAGAAACATCATTTCCATACACTAGGACAGTCTGCCTGAAGGCGACACAGTGTTCATTCTCACATAAGTTATCTGGAGGTAAAGCATGAATAGATGGAAATGTTACCTGAGATGAAGATTCTGCCATCAATGCAAGATTTCCATATTGCTCTTCTTCATTGTCAGTGTCATCCCAGCTCTTCCCCTCAGTTATGTAAGATTTTACTGGATATTTCCTTGAGCTACCTGAGTCCTTTTTCTGATAAGCTTTGCCTTTATGCCTTGCTTGTTGGGACTTCCTACATTCAGTGGCAAAGTGCCCAACCTCATCATAATTGTAGCATCTGAACTTGCTTCTATCAACCATCCATGTCTTGTAACTTGATCCAGAAGATGAACTTGACCTCTGACCACGGTTGCTGCTTCCAAAACCCCTAAAGCCTTTCTTCCTTCTAAAGCTGATGTTACGGAACATCCCAGCTAAGTTGGCCATAGTAGGATCTATTAGGTAATGAATTACACACAGAAGGGGGGGTGAACGTATTTTTGTGTTTTTATGTTTTTTTTGAACTATTCTAGTTGTGAACAAAGTAAATCAATTATTGTAGTGAAATGTGTTCATGCAAAAATTAAACATGCTATTATAAAGAACACATATCTTTCAAAACTCACTTAATTTTATATTAAAATTAATAATGTTTTGCTATAAAATTTCTAGGCTCTTTGTTGATAAAGAGCTTAGCTTCTTCCTTGAGAGAATACAAGAGTTCCCTGATCTAAATTATTTTTACTAACAAAGGACCAGTGTTAACTTTATAATTTAGTTAACTGCTGGTTTACACATGGTATAATAAGACATGTTGTTAACTTTAGTAAACTGTCACTTGTCATTTCCATTTAAGGAAAAGTATATCTTCCATTTCTGGCTTAGCATATCTTTGCATATTGTGTTAACTTTGATCTTCCTTTGTCAGTTAATCTTCACCGTTGATCTTGCACACTCTTCAAGCTGCTTTTTGTAGACTTGTCAATCCAGCTGGTTGGATTGTTTGTTGATTGTAAATCTTGGATATTGAACTGGTCCACAATTTTGTACTTAGAGATTTTACCTCGAGATCTCCAGTTTGGACTATAAAGAACTTGACATCTCGATAAGTATATTGGCTTATCGAGATCTCTAATACTCCATTGTAAATATGACTTGTAGAAGTATCTGAGTTCTCTATAAGAGAATTTGGCTTGTCAAGATCTCTAGTCTTCATATCTTCACTTTGACTTATCGATATCTCTGATTTCACTAGTGGCTTATTGACTTATCGATAACTCAGAGTTCTCTAGTCAAATCTGACTTGTCGATAACTCAGAGTTCTCTAGTGAATTTTGGCTTATCGATGTCTCCGAGTTTTTTAGTGGAATTTGGATTATCGATAACTCAGAGTTCTCTAATGAATGTTGACTTGTCGATAACTCCGAGTTCTTTAGTGAAGAAATGACTTGTCGGTATCTCCAATCTTCATGTCTTCAATTTGGCTTGTCGAGATCTCTGAGTTCTCTAATAGCTTTCCTGACTTCTCGATAAGTCATTTGGAGTTCTCGAATGACTTCTCTATAACACTAAATATGTGACTTGTAGAGATCTTGACTTAGAGCATTTTTCCCAAAATAGATTTATTCAACTCCAAGCTTCTTCATAATTCTTCTGAGGCATGATCTTCTTGATCTTCTTCCAGATAGAATTCTTAGGCTTGATACTGTTCAAGGAAAAAGACTCCAGTCTGCTCTTTGAAATTTTTATAGACTTTAATGTTTCAATACAAAATGCAAACTAAGATTACAATACAACTTAGGGTTATCAATTTGACTTAGTCTTGTTAAAGCACAGGCATGTCTTGCACAACAATCCCCCCCCAATTTGTGAGAAGATTATTTAACACAAATTCATGCCTGTTAACAAGACTAACCCCAAGTTAAAATGAAAAAAGAAATTAATACATAAAACTTGACAGAATTACAACTTTCATACATTAGAAGATTTAAAGAGTTTGAATGGTTACAAGTATCAGGTAAAGACAGTTTTTGCTTCTGCTTCTTCTCTAAGAAGATCCTTTAAGTGATCAAGAATTTCAAGTTCTTCTATTATAGGTGTCTCACTTAGATCTTCTACAAGTTTTTTTCTTTCTACCTTTGGATAACCACTATCTAGTAAATCAATCCTAAATCTTGAGAATCCACCAGCCTTGATGTTTAGAAATTTCCCATCCTTAGATATTCTACTCATCCCTTTGGCCTTGAGCTCTTCTGATCTTCTTATGAACATCTCAATTTCCTCATCATACTTTCTCACTCTTTTTTCAGATTCAACCTTATTTCTTTTTCTTCTATCTTCCCTTTCAATCAACCACTCAGCCAAAACTGATCTCCATGCTCTTGTAGCAGTATCCTTGTCTTTTAGCAAGCTTATCACTCTTTTGATTTCTGTAGAAGAGAGAGAATCCATCAAAGTACAACCAAGGAAAGTGAAGGACCCATCTTCATAATAAATTCTGACTTCCTTTAAGGATACAACCCAGACTCTAACTATTCCTTCAGCTAATTTTTGAAAGTAATCTTCATCTGAGATGCACCAATTCAAGGGTAGGAAGTCATTTTTCTTGAGAAAATTCCAGAGAGCCCTTTCAGTAACTTCTACTTTTTTTATGTAGGCTTGACTTTCTTAGGCTTCCTTCCAATAGATTTGAGATTGACTTTTAGTGAAGGCTTGGCTAAAGGTAAGGTTGTGATTTTCTTGACAGTTGTTTGGCTTGTGGTGATTGGAATTTTTAGGAAAGAGTTAGATGCTTGTTTGAAATTTTGGATTAGAGGTTAAAAGTGGTTTGTTGATTGAGGTTGTTGATACAGAAGTTTTGGCTAGACATTGAGCTAGAGTTATCTGGATTTTTAGGGTTTGTTGTGGTTCTGAGCCATCATGTCTTCTCTTACTTCTTCTCTCACTTTCCTTCTTCTTCTCTTCATTTTTCTTCTCATCCTCCTTCTTCTTCTCTCCACCCCTGCTTCTAGATGGTTTAGTGGATTGACTTGGATTTGAGCTAGAAGGATTTTGATCACCTTTCTTCTTCTCATCATCATCCAAATTATCCTTGTTGATTTGAATTTTAGGCAAGTTGGCTTCAGCATCACTCAAGTATCTCCCAAACATCTTTATCATCTCTACATCCCTAAAAGTCTTATTCTTCTTTACCTTTAAGGAAGTTTCCAGAGTCATGATTAGCTTTTTGTTCGCCATGACACACTGTTTAGGGATTTGGAAGTGTTTGAAGTGCTTGGTGGTAGGACAGATGTATGTTATTCCCTTGCTTGGATGAAGGTATGCTTTTGGAAAAGCAGCCATTTGAGCATTTTTCAATTCAGCTAGCAGTTGGGTGTCTTCATGGATCACAACTCTGACTTTGTTTATCAGAATATCCAATTCAGATGCCCTCCTTGAGATAAGATAATTGAAGGACACCTACATACACCTATCTACCCTAGAATCATTTATATTGACCACTATTCTCTTCTCCTGAAAGTTGTCTTTAGTTACCAAAATCACCCTTAATGAATTGATTGTCCTGTCCAAGGCCTTTTTGTAGGTGAAGTGATTATTGTTGAAAAAAGCCCTTAGAGCCTTGAGCAATTCATCAAATTACCTGCTCAGACTTGGTCCTTCAGCAGCCCTAATGAACCTCTGCATACCAATATCTACTTCTTGACTTAAATTCTGTTCAGCACCTTGGACATGTTGAGTAGGTGATCTTGATTTTTCTAGCCTTGCCTCTATCTCCCCTTTAGTCTTGTTGGTAGGCATGAGAAGGGGAGCAGGAATTTCAGACCTAATCTGTTCTGGAAGTGATGGTAGAAGGATGTTGAGCTTTCCCGTGATGGCTCCCAAAGCAACAGAGTTTTGCATTTGGAGGTGCTTGTGAGAGTCCACCAGGGTCTTGATGTCTGTCTGTTGGCTTTTGACTAGAGAAGTCAAAGCCTGAACTTGAGTGTTGAGAGAAGTATTGGAGTTTTCCAAAGAAGCTTCTTGAGTTTCAGTTCTTGAATATCTTGAGAAGAAGAGCTTGTAGTAGAGATTGCAGTAGATTGACCAAAAGTAGCTTGCACAAACTTCTGAATTTCATCCATGACCAAAGGTGAATGAGTGTATCTTGCAGTGTGCATTTGATCCAACTTCAACCTTGTGTCATTGATTTTAATGATATGATCTTGAACAATTTTGTGCAAGGCTACACATGATTCCTTGAGTTGATTTACACTTTTATCAATCCCACTGAGATCATATCTAGACATTTATTCTGAGAAGATCTTAAATTGGTTTTTGATCTCAATTTGTGAAAGGATGATTTGTCCATATTTTCTCTGACCATCTTCATTACTTTGTCTCGATGTCCATTCAATGTTATTTGTAGAGCTTTTCCAAAGTTGTGGAAAGCCTTGATTTAAGCCATGTAGACCTCATTGATGGCATCATATACCTCTTGTGGAGTGAGAGATCTGGCATTGCTGCCCAAGATTATAATGTACTCTTCCCTGAATTTGGCCAACACAACATCCATCTCAATTGTGAACTCCTTTTCCAACCAAGCATCACAGTTAGCATCCTGACCATCTTCATCAACAATGTTTGCATGATTTTCTTCCACATCAGCCTGTTAGGAGAGCATGATAGCTTGGTAGTCTTGATTGGACATGTTGGATGTGAGTAGCTGTTGTGAGATTTGAGTCAGGCCTCCAAGTTGATCAACTCTAAGATCTTTAATTGTAGATGGTTGATTTTCAGTGTCTTGGAGCCATTAGGAGATGAGGTGTGATTGAGAAGTAGAGGGTTGCGAATCAGAACCACCTGTGACTGAAGTCATAGTTTTACTCAAAAATTGTTCCATGGTTTTTACAAGTTGTTGTTCCTCACATAAAGTGGAAATCTCCAATTAAATTTGAGGGGATTTAGTGTGTTACTATCATGTGCACCAGTCTCAAACCCTTGTGTTTCTTGCAAAGCACTGTCACTTGAATATGATAAGCTTGCCTCCCCCATAGCAGGATCATTGGCAATTATACTCCTAGCATCAACTGCCAAAGCAATTTCTGCTAGGGTTTTAAGGGGAGTTGTTCCTACATGAGGAACCTCCAATTGAATTGGAGAGGATTTAGATAGCTCCCCCTCAGGAGTACTACCCTCAAACCTTACAGTCTGTGAAGACTAATTTGCACATGAAGGTGCATTTAGTATCTCCATGGGGTCTTCAGTATAAACTGATGAATCCCCCATGGTTTTGATGGTGTCATCAAGGTCTACCCCAGCTAGTAGCCTCTCACCATCTAATTGAAGTGTCTGGGTGGTGAGAAAGGTTTCTTGAACCAAGTCACTTGAGTTAGCTTGCACTTGAGAATAGGATTCAAGTGTAGTTGGTAGAGAAAACATTTGAGATATGGGAGATTGTTGCTCAAATGTGAGTGTTGGCAGCTCCCCCTGAATGGATGAGGGAGCTTTAAAAGATAGGCCCTCACTGTATGTGCCATCCTTATTCCTCCTACCATACACTTGAACAGCTTCAGGTGCAGGCAGTACAGACTCTGTACAAGGTGCATTGGGGTGAATGCTCTTTTCAATAGACACACCCTATTGAGAGGATGTATCTAGAGTCTGTTTAGTCCCCATTTTTACAATTGCATCCTGCTGCGAGGATATAAAGGTGGCTTGAGTGGTCAACTCAGATTTCTTACTCTTCTTTGATCTCTTGAACAATGGTGACTCAGCTTCTGTTTGATCCTCACCACTCTCAGTTATAACTGCTAAGGTTACCGCCTTTTTCTTCCTTTTTACTCACCTAATCCTTTTGAGAAGATGGGGTAGTTGGTTTCCTAGCTACTAAGGGTTTTGAAGAAATGGTTTCAGCTTGGGAAGATCCCTGTGGATGTTCCTGTGTTTGTACTTCCACGGGTTCAGGGATCATAGTTGTGCTAGATTGTACATTTGACCTCATGTCAGGCATTGGGTGAGGGTAAGTCCTAAACCTCTCCAATATGAATGGAGTGATTTTTAGACTTACATTTACCTTATTCTTTGTAGTAAGTGAACCAAATATTATTGTGGACACTTGCTTACAATTGCCTATTTTTGTGCTATCTATACCATTTAATAAATGTATGTTTGCTACTTTATGATTTAAAGTGGACATAATAAATCTAGGAAATAAAATTTCCTTACCTCTAGCTAACAAGGGCATTGTTAGCCTGGTTGCAAGTTCTTCCAGGATCAATAGACCAACATTCAAGTGTCTGTTGTGGGCTATTGAATACACCAGCTTCTGCACCATACTTGAAATGTTGTCATACCTTGTCTTCCTGCATGTGAAGGCCCTCACCACAGAATCAAAGACAAAGGACCACTTCTTCATTAGATTGGTCATGTTTAAACTTGACAAGTTGATTCTTCCACCATAATTGATGAAGTCCAGAAACTCAGTCAGCTCATCAGGAGTTGGCACCTCCACCAGATTTGCTGTAATAACCCCAAATTTTGAAATTTTTGAAACCCTTATGAATAGTGCTTTTTGCTGATTATGCTGAATAAGAAAACTTTTCATACCACACTATGTAGGGGTTCTTTTATTGATCTTCTGAGATATTATTAGTACTCTATGTGGTATATAAGTGTATGTAAAGATCGTCAGAATCCAAATCCGAACACTTTGATTTTTCCCGAAAATCCACCAGATACCGAAAGAATTGAGTATAAGGTAACATGATAAAAAGGATTTGAATTAAAGGATTTTAATAGAGGATCATAAAAGGAATATAATGTATTGAGAAAGGATAAGGGAACCTAAGTAATGAGATCCCGGGTATGATCCCTCAAACGATAAACGAAAACGAAAGTTAAGCGAACCGTGTAACAGATCAGCGGTCATTAGCCAAATAATTAAAAGCTAATCAAAGAGATTAGTGGGGATGATGTCATCAAACCAATGAGAAGAGGACAAAGGAGGGAGGATGACATCACATGGTGACATAAGCATGACCAAGCAAGTGTGTTGTTAGTTGAATGAGAACCACACAAAAGTTACCATGGTAAAAGCTAAGAAAACAAAACAAAACAAATCAAAATCAACCAACCAACAAATCATTTCACCAAAACACAAAATTATTCCATTCTTCATCTTTGCTCTCGGCTTTCCTTCATTTTCAAGGATAAGAAAATCCAAATTCAAGCTCCAAGCATTGTTAAATCGTGAGGTAATTATCCAAGGTTCCTTGTACTTAGATATAGTTATCCTATGAATCTAAGCTCCAAATTCCTTCAAAATCTCTTCCTAAAAATCATGGAAGAAGATGGTGAATAGTGTTTTTCAAGAACTAAAATTTTTGTTCTTGAAGTTTTGTTTAGTTTAAGCTTGGATAAGGACTTTAAGGGTGATTCCAAGCCATTCTCTTGATTCTCCACTCTCCAAGGAAGGTATAACCCCTCCAAACCCTAACTTTATTTGAGTAATTAGGTTTAGTTTTGTTGATTTTAATTCATGGGAGGCTTGCTTGTTGTGAATGTAGAGATTAGTTAGTTTTGTGAAGTTTTGGAGTGGTAATTCTTGGATTGATGATTAATGAACTTAAGTGTAGTTAAATTCAAGTTTAAGAATAAGTATAAATTGTTAATGTTGAGTTGTTGGGGCTGTTATGATGTAGTATGGATGGAGTTTTGATTGGGTTGTGATTGTGGATTGATTGTGGGTTGAATTGGAGTGTTTTAAATTTGGGAAATCGCGTAAACATAGCCGTCGTAATGTCCGATTTACTTTAGGCTGTTTTGTTCTTAATATTAGGACCCGAGAACTCCCTGCTAGGTTTTGACCATTGCCATTATTAGATAGTTCATGTTACGAGCTTCGTTTTGTTATGTGGTTCGTTTGATTCCGATGTACGGTTTAGGAGAAACGGCCGTTTTAAGTAACGACATTTTGCGAACGAACCATTACCCCTCGCCTTACTTTGAAACATAGGTTAAAGACCTTAAAGGACTAATTGGAGTATGAAACATTTATGTAAAGTGTAATAGGCAGTTGGTAAGACACTCGCGAAAGAATTGCCTTAAAACTCGTAATGGTTAATTTATTAAAAATGGTGGAGCCGAGGGTACTCGAGCGACTTAAGTGAATCGTTAAGCGCAAAGCGAGCGTTAGAGTCTAAATTGGTTAAAGTATAGATTTATAAGTGACTTTGGTTTAATTCCAACTTATATGTTGTTTATAGGTTACCAGACTCGTTCCAAGCCATCTGTAACCCCCAGTCGCTCAGGCAAGTTTTCTACCCGTATAACTGTTGTTGTGATGTATATGTGTATATGCATGATAAGTGGCATTTTATATCACTTAGAACGTCTTAAAATGGCTTAAATTGGTGTCTTGAAATCAAGTATTTTGTGTATTTGATGCGTTTTTCTAGTGTTTATGCATTTTAGGGTATTAGTTGCATTTCGGAGGAGGAATCATCAAGAATAAGCCTTGGCATGTGTTCACCATTGCGAGAGGAAAAGAACGGGCAGATTACGGCGAAGAAACGGAGCAAACCTGGAAATTTTCCAGTAGGGTCCTGCGCGCCCGCGCAGCTATGCTGAGCGGCCGCGCAGCAGCCTTGCGCGCCCGCGCAGAAATGCTGAGCGGCCGCGCAGGGTCGGGGAAAATAATATATTATTTTAGACTTCTACTTCTGTTTGGCTTCCAACTTCTATGTAATCTGAGTTTTATGGGACTATTATATAAGTAGATTTGAGACGTTTTTCACAGGGTAATTAAGAGGGGATTATGTTTTAGATTGTTTTTTGCAAGTAGCGAAAGAGATAAGGAAGAAGACCGATTTAGCACATAGCAACGAAGTGGAAGCATATATTCTTGTGATTCTTGTTTCGTTGTAACGTTGGATGCTAGTTTTCTTGCTTTGACTTATTTACTCTTGTGACGTACTCTGTTTTAATATAATTAGTTTAGTTGTTATTTTCTTGTGTTCGTTTATCATGATTTCATATGAACCCATGATGGCGATAAGTTCTATTATGGGCTAATCGTGATCATGGGGTTGCAATGGATTTATTATGGAATTCTTTAGTTGATTGTTTAATACTTTAGTGTGTGATGATTGCATGATATCTAGTATTGGTTGTGCGTATTCGTCTTATGTGCGTCGCGAACATATAAGATAGGGTGTTAATCTCTTGTGAAGTGACAGTGGATCTTGAGGTTTAGAACTTGCCATGCTAGCATAGGTTCATGTCCGTTGTGCATGATTAGTGGGTAACTCTAACAGTTTTATTTGCCCTATGTAATCAAAAGGAGTAACTTGTGCTTAAATCGTTGTGTTGTCAATTTCTGTAGACATATAGGAACTCAACATAATTGATGACTATTCAACTTCTATCTTAATTGTGGATGTTTGGTAGAATGGTATTAGTACAATGAAAGTTGGCTTTTATCAGTTTTGTGTTATTCGATTAATATCATCACTGTCACATGCTAAAGGTAATAATTATGGCTATAGAAGGAAGTAATAATGAAGTTATGATCTCATGAGTATTTTATTATTGATAAATTGCAGTGTTAGTTAAGTGGTTAATTAAGTAGTTAATTATAGTTCAATTTTAAGTGTTATTATCTTAACATTGAGAAGTAATCATATATTGGTGAGTGAGTTAAATTAGACAATAACTTAGTCTGAGTCTCTGAGGGAACGAACTAGAAAGCATTCTATATTACTTGCGAACGCGTATACTTGCGTGAATATTAGTGCGTGATTTCGCCCTAACAAGTTTTTGGCGCCGCTGCCGGGGACTCGGCGTATTTGTTTAGTTTATGTACTTACCATCATTGGTCATTAGGACTCAGTGATTAGGACGTAGTAGTTAATTACTCTTTTCGGTTGTGTTTCAGGTACTTTAGTGCGTTTATGCAAACTCGTTCTCGTGCTCGCAAGAGGACCTTAGATACAGCTGAGGAGAAAGACGAAGTTCTTGATACACCGGAGAAGTTAGATTTTGAGGATTCGGATTCAGGAACTGAGCAGAAAGAACCAGTAAATATGGGAGATCATATTGTTCAAGCTGATCCAGCTCTTATGGATTTTTCTCGGCCTAAAATTGATGACATTCAGTCAAGCATCCTTCATCCGGCTATTCAAGCTAACACCTTTGAAATCAAGCCGGGCACTATTCAGATGGTGCAGAATTCTGTTTCTTTTGGAGGAGCGTCAACTGAAGACCCCAACATGCACATAAGGAATTTTGTCGAGATCTGCAGCACTTTTAAGTATAATGGCGTGACTGATGAGGCTATCAAGTTGAGGCTTTTCCCATTCTCACTGAGGGATAAGGCTAAAGACTGGTTACATTCTGAACCAGCTGGGTCAATCACTACGTGGCAAGATCTTGTGCAAAAGTTTCTGGTGAAGTTTTATCCAATGGCAAAGACTGCTGCTATGAGGAGTGCTCTTACTCAGTTTGCACAGCAACCTACAGAATCTATGTGCGAGGCTTGGGAATGCTACAAGGAAATGTTGAGAAAATGTCCACATCATGGAATGCCGGATTGGATGGTAATCACTGGTTTTTATAATGGTTTGGGGGCTCAATCTCGACCCATGCTCGATGCAGCAGCGGGAGGCGCCTTATGGGCTAAAAGCTATACTGAGGCGTACAATCTTATTGAGACGATGGCTGCAAATGAGCATCAAAACCCAACTCAGAGGATGACATCAGGCAAGGTAGCAGGTATTCTGGAAGTTGATGCAGCCACCGCTATTGCAGCCCAGCTCCAAGCGCTATCAATGAAGGTTGATTCTTTGGCTACGTATGGAGTTAATCAAATAGCTATGGTTTGTGAGCTTTGTGCAGGTTCTCATGCTACGGATCAGTGTTCTCTTGTCAACGAATCTGTTCAGTATGTGAATAATTATCAGCGACAACAGCAGCCTGTGCCAGCGACCTATCATCCTAACAACAGAAATCATCCAAATTTCAGCTGGGGAAATAATCAGAATGCTATTCAGCCACCATATCAGCAAGGAGTGAGTAAACAGTTTAACCCACCTGGATTCCAGCAACCACAGCAGTATGCTACAAGACAATCATATCCTCAACAGAGAAGTGCAGCTGCACCTACTAGTGCTGATTTTGAGGAACTTAAGCTGTTGTGCAAGAGTCAGGCGGTTTCTATCAAGACCTTGGAAAATCAAATCGGTCAATTAGCCAATGCAGTGCTCAATCGTCAACCTGGCACTCTTCCCAGTGACACGGAAGTACTAGGCAGGAAGGAAGCTAAAGAGCAAGTCAAGGCTATTACCTTAAGGTCTGGAAAAGTAGCTGATGCTGAAAAGGCAAAAGAAGTCGAAGCTGAAGTTCGAGATGAAGAATCTAAGCAAAGGGAGAAAGCGGCGGAACCAAGGAAGACTACTGTTGAACACACTCTGCCTGAGGCTAATACAGGGGAGAAACAGCTCTATCCTCCACCACCTTTTCCTAAGAGATTGCAGCAATAAAAGCTGGATAGACAGTTCGGGAAGTTTCTGGAGGTGTTCAAGAAACTTCACATCAATATACCTTTCGCTGAGGCTCTGGAACAAATGCCTAGTTATGCGAAGTTTATGAAGACTATTCTTTCAAGGAAGGTGAAACTGGATGACCTTGAAACCGTTGCTCTCACGGAAGAATGCAGCGCGGTTCTGCAACAAAAGTTACCACCAAAACTGAAAGATCCAGGAAGCTTCACCATTCCTTGCACCATTGGCAATCTAACTTTTGACAAGTGCCTTTGTGATTTGGGAGCAAGCATTAATCAGATGCCGTTGTCAATCTTTAAAAAGCTGGACCTACCTGATCCAAAACCCACATACATGTCACTACAATTGGTGGACCGTTCCATTACTTACCCAAGGGGCATAGTTGAGGATGTGCTCGTCAAGGTGGATAAGCTCTTCTTTCCTGCTGATTTTGTTATTCTGGATTTTGAGGAAGATAAAAAGATTCCCATAATCTTGGGGAGGCCTTTCCTGGCAACTGGCCGTACCTTGATAGATGTGCAAAAAGGAGAACTTACTATACGGGTTCAAGATCAGGATATGACCTTCAACGTATTCAAGGCAATGAAATTCCCTACAGAAGATGAGGAGTGCTTAAAAGTGGATGTGATTGATTCTGCGGTTACTTCGGAACTCGATCACATGCTAATGTCTGATGCATTGGAAAAGGCCTTAGTAGGGGAATTTGACAGTGATGATGAAGATAGCAACGAGCAATTACAATATCTGAACGCTTCTCCCTGGAAGCGAAAGCTAGATATACCATTTGAATCTCCTGGTACTTCTGACCTCAAGAACGCTGAAGGGAAGCTCAAACCATCAATAGAAGAAGCGCCTACCTTAGAGCTCAAACCATTACCTGAACACTTGAGGTACGCCTTTTTAGGTGATTCATCTACGTTACCTGTTATTATTTCAGCTGACCTTTCAGGTAGTGAGGAAGACAAGCTCTTAAGGATTTTGAGAGAATTCAAATCGGCTATAGGATAGACTATAGCAGACATCAAGGGGATAAGTCCCTCATATTGTATGCATAAAATTCTGTTATAAGAAGGTAGTAAGCCAACTGTGGAACAGCAGCGAAGACTGAACCCAATCATGAAGGAGGTGGTGAAGAAAGAAATTCTGAAATGGCTAGATGCAGGCATCATTTATCCTATTTCTGACAGCTCGTGGGTGAGCCCTATACAATGTGTTCCTAAGAAGGGAGGTATCACTGTGGTCGCAAATGAAAAGAATGAGCTCATCCCTACTCGAACAGTTACAGGATGGAGAGTATGCATGGATTATAGAAAATTGAACAAAGCCACAAGAAAGGATCACTTCCCTCTCCCTTTTATTGATCAAATGCTTGACAGATTGGCAGGACATGTGTATTTTTGTCTTCTGGATGGGTATTCCGGGTATAATCAGATTTGTATTGCACCAGAGGATCAGGAAAAGACTACCTTCACTTGTCCATTTGGCACATTTGCTTTTCGTAGAGTTTCGTTTGGGTTATGTGGCGCCCCGGCCACCTTTCAGAGATGTATGATGGCTATATTCTCTGACATGATTGGAAATAATGTCGAAGTGTTCATGGATGACTTCTCCGTCTTTGGACACTCATATGATGAATGCTTGAATAATCTGTGCGCCGTACTCAAAAGATGCGTGGAAACTAATTTGGTGCTTAATTGGGAGAAATGTCATTTTATGGTGCGTGAAGGCATTATCCTTGGGCATAAGGTCTCTAGCAAAGGTCTGGAGGTGGACAAGGCCAAGGTGGGAGTCATTGAAAATCTTCCCCCACCTAATTCAGTGAAAGGAATCCGTAGTTTTCTCGGTCATGCGGGTTTTTATCGACGATTCATCAAGGACTTTTCAAAGATATCTAAGCCATTGTGCAATTTACTTAAGAAAGATGTGCCTTTCAAATTTGATGATGAATGTTTGGCAGCATTCGAGACTCTCAAGGAGAGTTTGATCACGGCACCAGTTATTACAGCACCAGATTGGACAGAACCGTTTGAGATGATATGTGACGCGAGTGACTATGCGGTAGGTGCAGTTCTGGGACATCGCAAGAAAAATCTCTTCCATGTGGTCTACTATGCGAGTAAGACTTTAAATGGGGCCCAATTGAACTACACCACTACTGAGAAGGAGCTTTTGGCTATAGTCTTTGGCTTTGAGAAATTTTGATCTTATCTGCTTGGTACGAAAGTGACAGTATTCACTGATCATGCAGCTATTCGCTATCTGGTTTCTAAGAAGGATTCGAAGCCGAGACTCATTCGTTGGGTGCTTTTACTTCAGGAATTTGAGTTAGAGATCAAAGATAGAAAAGGTATCGAGAATCAAGTAGCTGACCATCTCTCTAGGTTGGAGAATCCCGATTCTACTTCACAAGATAGGACGTTAATCAATGAATCTTTTCCGGATGAGCAGTTGTTTGCAATTCAGGAGGAAGAACCATGGTTTGCAGATATTGTAAACTATCTTGTCAGCAATATAATGCCTCCAAATTTGACATCCGCGCAAAAGAAGAAGTTTCTGCATGAGGTGAAGTGGTATATGTGGGATGAACCATATTTGTTTAGACAGGGAGCTGACCAGATCATCAGGAGATGTATCCCGTTCTGTGAGACGGAGGGGATATTACGAGACTGCCATTCCACGGTTTATGGTGGACACTATGGAGGTGAGAAAATGGCAGCTCGTATTCTGTAAGCAGGTTTTTTCTGGCCCACCTTGTTCAAGGATGCTCATCAGTTTGTTTTAAGGTGTGATCGTTGCCAAAGAGTGGGAAATTTGTCAAGGAAGGATGAGATGCCATTAAATGTGATGCTTGAAGTCGAGGTCTTTGATGTATGGGGAATCGATTTCATGGGGCCTTTTATCTCGTCTTGCAATAATCAGTACATTTTGCTGGCAGTCGATTATGTCTCAAAATGGGTCGAAGTTAAAGCTTTACCAACAAATGATGCAAAGGCAGTGCTAAATTTTCTTCATAAGCAAATTTTCACAAGGTTTGGAACACCTCGGGTAATCATAAGTGATGAAGGATCACATTTTTGCAACCGTAAGTTCACTTCTATGATGCAGCGTTATAATGTGAATCATCGAGTAGCTACTGCCTATCATCCGCAAACAAATGGTCAAGCGGAAGTGTCTAACAGAGAGATAAAGCGCATTCTAGAGAAGGTTGTTTGTCCATCAAGGAAGGATTGGTCTTTAAAGCTCGATGAAGCTGTTTGGGCTTACAGAACAGCATACAAAACTCCACTTGGGATGTCACCGTTTCAGTTGGTGTACGGTAAGGGATGTCATCTACCGGCGGAGCTCGAGCATAAGGCCTACTGGGCATTGAAGAAATTGAACCTGGATTTAGATGCAGCTGGTAAGAAAAGAATGCTTCAGCTTAATGAACTTGATGAATTTCGACTTCAAGCGTACGAGAATAACAAAATGTATAAGGAAAAGGTGAAAAGGTGGCACGATAGGAAGCTACATCCTAAGTTGTTTGTGCCAGGGCAACAAGTTCTGTTATTCAACTCTCGGCTCCGACTTTTTCCTGGGAAGTTGAAATCAAGGTGGTCTGGACCTTTTATTATCAAAACTGTGTTTCCACATGGAGCGGTGGAAATTTTTGAGAATGATTCGGACCAAGCATTCAAGGTTAACGGTCAGCGGTTGAAGCACTACTATGGGGACATGGCAAACCGAGAGGTGGTTAGTGCCATTTTGTTGACTACGTGAGAAAGGAACGGAACGTCAAGCTAATGACGAAAAAGAAGCGCTGCGTGGGAGGCAACCCATGAATTGTTGTTACAGGAACCCTTAGAAGTTAATAACCTATCCAAAAACACAAAAAAATCAGAAAACAGGGGCTGAAAAAAAAATTTTCCAGAGACCCTCTGCGCGCCCGCGCAGCTATGCTGAGCGGCCGCGCAGCTTGCTGTGCGCCCGCGCAGAAATGCTGAGCGGCCGCGCAGGGGTCGAGTTCCAGAAATTTTTTTACAGTTCAGAAAAAAAAAAACAACAAAAACACAAAAACCCATTACAGCCCATACACCCTCGAATTCTTTTCCCATTACCCCATGATTTTATCCCTCAACCCCACTCCTAATCTAATTTAACCTACTCCACACCCTATATATACATACACCTATCCTACATATCTCCCACAACTTCCTACACTTAAACCCTCTCATAAACATCAAAAATCAGTTCTTACACACTTTTATTCACAAATCAATGGCACCCAAGAGAGCACGCACTATTGACAGCAGCAGCACAGTCCCTACTGCTGATTCATCAAGGGGTACTGCTGCGAGGCCTCGGTTAACTGACAGAGCCGCGGAGGAGGAGTATACTCGGCTGTTGGGGAAGCCGATTCTGAAGGAGAGGGGGTTTTTACCATCAGGGAGGGATGGTGAGTTGTTGCCCATGATTGCAGAGAAGGGGTGGATAGCTTTTTGTGAGTCACCCGAAGCAGTACCGATGAGTGTTGTTCGCGAGTTCTACGCGAACGCGAAGGCTGAAAAGAATGGGTTTTCTGTAGTTCGGGGGCTGACGGTTGATTATCATCCTGCGGTGATTCGCTGAGTGATTGGACAGCGAGAGAGGAAGCCCGAGGAGGAGAACTGGAATGAAAAGACTGCTGAGGATTTTGACTTGGATTTGATTTGTGCGACTCTCTGTCGACCGGGCACAGTTTGGAACCGCAGTCCAGCCAATAATGAGTATCGTCACTTTTCCGGCGATCGCCATGAACAGGTATGCCCGTACATGGAACGCATTTATATGTGCTAATATCTTGCCTTCTTCACATGCACACGAGGTCACAGTTGAGAGAGCACAGTTGTTGTGGGGAATTCTGAATGAGGAATACTATGTGGACCTTGGTGAGTTTATCTACCAAGGAATTCTGAAGTTTTTGAGGGGAGCAAAGCATATGAACATCCCTTATGCATCCACGGTTACAAAGCTATGCCGTGCAGTAGGAGTGACCTGGCCGGCTCATGAGCAGTTGTAGTTGCCAGCAGCTCCTATAGATTTTGGCACTCTGAATGGGATGCAGGAGTGGACCGGTGGTGAGCCTGAGGAGCATGGGCTAGGTTATCGTCTTCCCGGAGGGCGTCCAGCACGAGGTGCTACTATGGCCAGACCAGGGCGTGGTGAGGCTAGTTCTTCGAGAGCTCAGGAGGGTGCTGGGATGGGTGATGCCCAGTATAGGAGGCTTTCACGGCGGATGGATGCCATGTATGAGACGCAGAGCAGGTTTGCTCAGGAGCTCACCCTTGCGTTAGGGACTGCTTTTCGAGGCCTTGGAGCTGATATCCAGTGGCCAGTTTTTGGTGAGGACTCTGCATACCCGCCGCCTGATACTCCACCCACTGAGGGTGATGATGATGATGACTCCGAGTAGGTATACCCTGTGTTCCTTTCTACTACCTTCACTAGGGACAGTGAAGATTTTAAGTTTGGGGGTGGTAGTTAAGGAATATTTTGTGTGTGTCATATAGTTGCATATTCATGATAGTTAGTTCATATAGTTGCATAATTTTTGCCATATAGTTTTTTTTATAGCTTTATTTGTTGTCATATCATATAGCTCATGCATATACCATGATCCCTTTAGCAATGATTTATCGACTGAATTGTGATATTGATGCGAGTGTAGTGATAGCATTAAAGTGATATTAAGTTGTGTAGGTTGATATGCATGCTAGAAGCACTTGTATTGTCACTAAGTCTTAGAGAATGCTGAAGGACTAGATTGTTGTTATGATCTGATTATTTTCGAGGATAATCTATTTATTATGCTTAGAATTTGATAATAGGTTCTTAGTGGTAAAGGCATGAAAAAGAAAAAAAATGGAGTAAAAATGGAATTTGTTGCTAGTTATGGCTAGGCGTCAAATGGCTAGTAGCCGGCTCGCATGTTATGCGAGTAGTCTAGGGTTGAGCAAGATGGAGCGAAACGCACTTGCTCAGAATAAAAAAAAAAAAAAATTTGCGTAATTGATCAAGAGTGGGCTCTTTGGTATTCGAGTTATTAAGTTCTTAGGGGACTTTGTGCCTAGTGACCTAAGGCTTTTAGAGTCCGGGATCCGCTAACCTAACGCTCGTTATATGGATACCATTGTATAAGTCTTTTGTGGACCTCACTCACTGCACGGTCAAATAAGCATTTGCGTTGTAAATAAAAAGCACGATTTCGTAGTAAACTCTAAAGTTCTTGTAGTTTTATATATCACTTTGTGCCTAGAATTTTTTATTCTTTGTATAATCGTAGGATTGCCTTGAGGAAAGTCTAGTCATAGTAATTGGTCTAGTTCCGAAGCATATCTGTTAAGCATTTGCACACACCACGTTTCTGGCGGTATGTTCGTTTGCATGAGTTTCTTGATCTTTAGTGTCTAACTGCATTCGTTGAGATGTGACAATTTGATTGGTTAATTGTAGTAAGGGGGGTCGTTGCATTTTCATATAGATTGTATTCATGCATATTTTTTATTTGTTTTTGAGTCTGTGACGCTTAAGGACAAGCATCGATTTAAGTTTGGGGGTGTGATAAGTGGCATTTTATATCACTTAGAACGTCTTAAAATGGCTTAAATTGGTGTCTTGAAATCAAGTATTTTGTGTATTTGATGCGTTTTTCTAGTGTTTATGCATTTTAGGGTATTAGTTGCATTTCAGAGGAGGAATCATCAAGAATAAGCCTTGGCATGTGTTCACCATTGCGAGAGGAAAAGAACGGGCAGATTACGGCGAAGAAACGGAGCAAACCTGGAAATTTTCCAGTAGGGTCCTGCGCGCCCGCGCAGCTATGCTGAGCGGCCGCGCAGCAGCCTTGCACGCCCGCGCAGAAATGCTGAGCGGCCGCGCAGGGTCGGGGAAAATAATATATTATTTTAGACTTCTACTTCTGTTTGGCTTCCAACTTCTATGTAATCTGAGTTTTATGGGACTATTATATAAGTAGATTTGAGACGTTTTTCATAGGGTAATTAAGAGGGGATTATATTTTAGATTGTGTTTTGCAAGTAGCGAAAGAGATAAGGAAGAAGACCGATTTAGCACATAGCAACGAAGTGGAAGCATATATTCTTGTGATTCTTGTTTCGTTGTAACGTTGGATGCTAGTTTTCTTGCTTTGACTTATTTACTCTTGTAACGTACTCTGTTTTAATATAATTAGTTTAGTTGTTATTTTCTTGTGTTCGTTTATCATGATTTCATATGAACCCATGATGGCGATAAGTTCTATTATGGGCTAATCGTGATCATGGGGTTGCAATGGATTTATTATGGAATTCTTTAGTTGATTGTTTAATACTTTAGTGTGTGATGATTGCATGATATCTAGTATTGGTTGTGCGTATTCATCTTATGTGCGTCGCGAACATATAAGATAGGGTGTTAATCTCTTGTGAAGCGACAGTGGATCTTGAGGTTTAGAACTTGCCATGCTAGCATAGGTTCATGTCCGTTGTGCATGATTAGTGGGTAACTCTAACAGTTTTATTTGCCCTATGTAATCAAAAGGAGTAACTTGTGCTTAAATCGTTGTGTTGTCAATTTCTGTAGACATATAGGAACTCAACATAATTGATGACTATTCAACTTCTATCTTAATTGTGGATGTTTGGTAGAATGGTATTAGTACAATGAAAGTTGGCTTTTATCAGTTTTGTGTTATTCGATTAATATCATCACTGTCACATGCTAAAGGTAATAATTATGGCTATAGAAGGAAGTAATAATGAAGTTGTGATCTCATGAGTGTTTTATTATTGATAAATTGCAGTGTTAGTTAAGTGGTTAATTAAGTAGTTAATTATAGTTCAATTTTAAGTGTTATTATCTTAACATTGAGAAGTAATCATACATTGGTGAGTGAGTTAAATTAGATAATAACTTAGTCTGAGTCTCTGAGGGAACGAACTAGAAAGCATTCTATATTACTTGCGAACGCGTATACTTGCGTGAATATTAGTGCGTGATTTCGCCCTAACAATGCATGATCTTTTGATAAATGCATATTTGTTATTAGCAAATTCTTGCGATATATTGTAGCATGTGATATGGTATATATGCATGCCGGTTTCGTATTCTTGATTTATATATCTGTTGGTTCAAATTCTTATTAGTTGCATAATACCTATGCTAGAGATAAACGGTATTTGAGTATACCCTTAGTATAGGGGATCAAAAGGTGAACTTTTTCTAAAAACCGGGAGGCGAGGCTCCCGAGTATAATATATATATATATAAATAGTTTCTAAAACTATTAATCGAATAAGGTTTATTCGATAACTTTATATTATTTAATGAATATTACTTGAATATTCATTCGAGGACTTATGACTCGGTTTATATTATTTAATGAATATTATTTTGAATATTCATTCAGGGGCTTATGACTCCGTTTATTTTATTAATGAATATTAATTTGAATATTCATTCGAGGACTTATGACTCCGTTTATTTTATTAATGAATATTATTTTGAATATTCATTCGAGGGCTTATAACTCCGCTTATTTTATTAAATAATATTCTTTATTTTGTTAAAGAATAATGTTTCGATAATCAAACTTACTTTTGATTATTCAAATAAAGATAGTACTTTCGTATAAGTATATCTTTGGTTATTTAATATTCATTTCAAGTATGAGTTTTAACACTTCTACTTCGATTATTTTTATAAGGATTATCCTTATGGTAATATTATTTAAATGATAATATTCAGATATTTTCTAATATATCGGGACTGATTTATTTTAATAAATTAGCAGTACTCCAAACATTCTTAAAAATGTTTTCGAGTCTTCAAAATGATTTCTAAAAGTTAGGGCGGATCCCAAGGCTCATTCTTTTATATTTAAGATCCTCCTTTCGAAGGGGATTTAAATACTCGCTCAAAACCTGGGGGATCCGGCTCTGTGATGTATTTTACATTCGCAACGTGGTTGCTGTTTTGAGAAAACAATTTGATTACTTGCCCAACGTTCGGGAAGTAAGTCCATCTAATTGAGTCGGTAAGTGTAAGTGGCTGGGTGGCAGTCCATCAACGCGTAAGAGGCCGGGTGGCGGTCCAGCACAAGGTCCTTATGTGGCCAGGGTGATGACCGGTGGGGGATTCATCCATCTACTAGTAGAAAAGGTTACTTATTGGTATCTTTGCCTCATCAGCAAGATATCAGGTTTATGCCAAGGTTTTCTCCTTTCCAAATTCATTGGATATTGCAACTCTGTTTATTATTTTTATAACAGAGGTTTTAAAGGAGTGTATGAATGTATATATATAGGTGTATATATATATCGGGACTTAATGAAGTATCTCGTAACTTCATTATTTATAATGATATTTCAAGGATTGAATCTATTCAAGTCTTATCTTGTAGTCTCATCTATGTGATGAACTTTTGAAACTGATTATAACTTGAATGGTGGTAGTTCAAGTAGTATTCGGATATAAGTATATTGGAGTATCTTGTAACTTCATCTTTTAAACTTATATCTAGTAAATGATTATCTTGTGCATGTCAAAGATTTTCGGAAAAACGTTGAGACAAGGTTAGATATATGAGATCACCTTGTAACGATATTTTATACAGTTATAAACGGGAACTCTGTGTATATTATACATGTCAGAGGATTTCAAAGATTGTGAAAAGTATATATGTACAAACATACTGAATATTTTGCGACTTGGTCGCGGTAAGATATCAAACTTGGTTCATTTCTTCTTGACCAAGACTTTCATGAGTACTATGAGAATGCTCATATATTGTAAATCATTATACATATTATTTTGGTGGGCTTGTTGCTCACCCTTGCTTTCTTCTTTCATCACACAACATCAGCTAGACAAGATGAACAGGACCAAGCTTCCAATTCGCAAGCGGTTAGAAAATGTTCCGCAGTTTTCTGGAAGCGTTGATACCGCCGTAGCTGAGGTAGGAGCTACCAATAGGCTAGGTTTTCAACTATTGATGAACCAGACTTATGTATAATATGAATTGTAATAATGGCAAGGAATATGTAAATTATTCAGAAACCCCTTTTGAGGTGAAATGGTTTATAATTGTGGAATAAAATGACTTGTGTTCTTTTTGGTTTTCATCTCTGAGACTATAACTTGTGGTGTGTGTGTGTGTATATTGTGGGGTCACAGTACGCAGCAGTTGGTTGATTGATAAGGTTAAGTATTATTAAGGGAAATGGAACTCGTGACAACCCGAATCCCCGACCCCGGATTAGGGGGTGTTACAGAAATGGTATCAGAGCTAAGAGTTATAAACCTAAGAGATGAAGTGACGTTAAAATAATAAGTTCACTAAGATAAATAAGAACTCTTGCCAAGTTCATAGTCGGACTACCTAACGTAGTACTGACAGTTAAAACCCTTATGGGAACCCTTATAAATATCGTGATAGAAGTATAGTTCGTTATCGTATATGGTAGCGGGACTCCGAACCCTGAGGTTGAGGAGCAACAACGCGATGATATTTTATTAGTTATTGGAGATCAGATTGTGGATCCGATAGAGCGTCCTAACACGGGACCGGATGATGTTCATATTGAGGATGTAGCGGTTGAGGATGTTGTCCTAGAAGGGATTATCGCTGAGAAGGATCCTCACAATAATGAATAAAGGACCACTGAGGAATTGATGGCCATGGTTAGGGCAACTACCAGAGGTAGGATTGGCCGGTCACTACCAGAAGTTTATTCAAGTTTGTAAAGATAGTAGCCCCTTTAACGCGGCTTTTAAGAACTGAAGCAAAGATTGGTGGCGGCCCCTATGATGGCATTTCCGGATGGAAAAAGAGATTTTGAGATGTGTAGTGACGCTTCGCATAAGGAATTAGGGTGCTTCTTATACAGCACAACAAGGTAATCGCGTACGCGTCAAGATAATTAAGGGAATATAAAAATTCGATATCCTCACCCATGAGCTTGGGCTCGTGGCAATAGTTTTGCCCTAAAGATTGGAGGCACTACTTGTATGGAGAGAAGTGCGAGATTTACCTAAGCCATAAGTGCTCTAGTACATTTTCCCGTAGAAAGAGCTCAACATACGCCAGAGGAGGCGGTTTGAGCTAATCAAGAATTATGATTGGGAGATTCTTTATCATTCGGGGAAAGCCAATGTGGTGGCTGATGCCCTTAGTAAAAAGGAGAAACTCAAGATGATAATGTCTTTGGGAGAGTTTATAAGAGATTTTGAGAAAATAGAAATAGGAGTGAAGGTAACCGGAGCCGGTACCGAAAAGATGTTTGAGATTGCAATATAGTCTGAATTATCGGAAAAGAACATATTGTGCCAGAAAAAGTGATGAATGAAGGCAGAGAGCCAACAATTAGATATTAAGATTACTACCGAGAAAGATGATAAGGGAATAATGAGGTATTCCTACAGAATTTGGGTTCCAAATGTTCAAGAGCTTAAAGATGAAATCTTAGATGAAAGCTAGTTTGAGAAATAAGATTTAGAGCCAACCCTGAACGTGATAGTCAGGGAGGTCGCCATCAAGATAGAAGGAACCCATAACATAATGGAGTGGAAAATGAGGATTTTAACGTATAAGATAACCCCAAGTATGGGAGAAGGATGAAACATTTCATACTAAGGAAACAGAAAGTCAAGTAAGGAAAGGAAACCCGAGACGGTACTCCTATACGGCAATTCATGGACCCGTCTAAAAAGAACTTAGACTATTATCCCCAACCACCACCTTGAGGAAACAATGCGGCGAGAAATTCTTTCAGGTTCTTTAAGTCGCTAAGCTCTCAGAGTTCCAAGGAACAAGCTGACCCAGTCGAGGCAAGAGCCTGGCTAAAGGAAATACAGGAATCATTTGAAATTCTAAATGATTGATGAATCACAAAAGACTGTTTTTGTCACTAACCCTCCTAAGAGAGAGACCACCCACTGGTGAAAGACCAAGAAAGGCACGGAGCCAGAGGTTAGAATAAACTGATTAAAGTTCAGTCAATTATTTTCGGGAAAGTAATTCCCAAGGTTATGGAGAGAGTGTAAAAGCTTTAGAGCCAGAACAAAGGCGGACGAGTATGATGAAATATGAAGCTAAGTTGTAAAAGTTGTCAAGATTCGTTCTGATGACAAGAATCTCAGAACGATGTGATGTTTGAAATTAATGCTTATGTTGGGTTGGTTCATGAAATAATGATAAGAGAAAGGACAATAAAAAGAAATTGAAGTGGAAAGGAATATAGAGGCAATAGAGATTGAGGAATGATAAGGAAGTTGGGTATGAGGAAACCCTAAAGACTCGTAGCAATAGAAATAGAAAAGTATGTAATCGTCAGGATGGGGGTGATTCACCATGAGTTAAATAGATGGTTGAAGGCATAAGAGATACATATATTTTATCCCCTGTAAGTTGGGAGGACTCAAGGAAACCTTGAGATAGTTCGAAGGATAAATAATGAGACGCGGATAGACTGAGGAGACAAGGAAGTAAGAAATTAGGAAATTTGGATGAAGGAAGTGACCTTCAAGAATGTGAAGTGTAAGACCGGTGGCTTGATACCCAGAAAGGGAGATGCCAGGTATGAAAGATATCCCAATATTAAGGTGACTGTTGAGATAAACAACAAAAGTAAATAAGGAATTATTAAGAAGAAGTTCACGTTGAACACGACCAATATCTTCCAGAACATCCTTGTTATCGTTACCAAATTAGGCAAGAAAAGCGGATAACCGTTGTTATCTTTTGGAGGGCCATATTGATTGACCTCATTTTGAATACAGATGTAATTGTGAAATTAGGCATATACTATCGAGTTGGAAATGATTGAATAAGACACCCTTATCAGGGATATATGACTTGATTTATCCATGGAAGGATGCATGTACCTTTTTAAAGGTGGAATTAAGGATAGAACATCGGTAACTTAAAATAAATCCTAGGGGAATGCATAAAGGTTGGCATTTCACCCTTAATAGGGATAGAATGAGTTTTGACAGTATGAATTGGAAAGGATTAAGGTAATAACAACCTTTAAGAATCAGTGGAGAAATTTTTCAGAAGTATATAGACAATGATTCTGGTATTAATAAAGGGTATCTTGATATGCCCTGTATCTAGGGAATACAGGAGGAACGATTCAAGGATAACCTTAGAGTTTTACAAGGAGAAAGGTAATATTCAAATTTCTCAAGAATAGAAATGTTGATAAAGAAAATATGACGTAATTATAATGATGCCAAGTGGGGCACGTGTTAAACCACGAGAAAGTATGGATCGAACCAGTAAAGGTCGAAATTGTTCAGGGCAATTAGGGACTAAGATAAAAGATGTTCTAAGTATGATTGAGAGTCAGTCGTGACAGTGATTAACCTCTAAAGACTGAGGCAATAACTTATGGAAAAATGGTGATATTTTTTTTTTACTCATCAGATTTTAAGGAAAACATCTTCACACAAGTAGTGATTGAAGTGAGGTAGAAAATTTAGTTGGAGGTGGTTAAAAGGACATGATTGTAAGGAAATTTTACTATCAGGAAAGGCCAAAGAGGTGGCCAACACTTTAAGTGTAAGAGGACAATTATAGGCGCTTGTGCCAAAGGAATACAGTGATGATGGTTAAAGCTGTGAAGGTTGTATTATGGTTTGGAAGATTGACATTCCTTCTGATGACTGTGCAATACCCAACCGTAATAGTAGTTGGTAAAGGTTTAATTCGTGTAATCGCCATGAGCAGGCTATCTATCTCAGAAGGTACTATCTTGAGATAAGCCAGGACCATATTTCAAAAAGGACTAGACGAACCTTTGAGTTAAGTCTTCTATTTAGGGCGTATGATTAAGAATGGTATTAACCTGCTATCGTTGCTTTGATTGAAACTATTCTGCAATTTTATCTGCTTCATGTCATATGTACGTCAAGTTCAGGAGAGTTCTTCATGAATCATGAATGGTGATCATGTTACCTCCTTAGAAGAATTCGATACGAGATGTATGGACTCCGTATAGTTAGCTATTAAGACTTCATGGAAAATGAATGATTACAGTAGGTCAACGGTGGACCCTAGTAGTGCAGCAATGATTCTGCGAGTAATGAGTCGATTACAACCGTGAGAGTTGTATTGAAATGGATGTTGAGATTGAGTACCACTAATCGGGTCGTGGTGGTGTATAAGTTATCATTAATAGACTAATTAAGTAGATTATCTACCTATTGAATACTTATTCCTTCTTATCAATAGAGAGTCGTATTACTATACGAGGAAGGTTGCGGTGCAAGCATAGAATTCTAGTAACGATGATGTATAGAATGAGATCTCAGATTCGATTCTCGATGTCGAGGGAGTTTCAAAGGTGATTGTGTATAAGTTCGAGGAAGAGCACGGGTCCATAGAATGATGGACGGAATAGAAAAAATATTTAGGCATGTGAAATACGATGCTATAATACTTGACATTGATATAAATACATATATGTTTTGTTCTCCTATGACAAACCTCTATAGTTCAGAGGTAGGTTCCAAGCCAGATATTTTGTGGCAGTATATTTTTTCATATATACAATTCTCTTCAATTCGTTCTTTTCTCTTCTTTTCATTTCATATAAACTGAGAAGAACAACCCTTCCAGAAGGGGGGGTATTGCCGAATGACTATCTATCTGTGTGATAGAAGCCGAATAGGATACCATCTATTGTTTAATTGCTTGTCAAGTACTAAAGGCTGGCCACCTTCTGTACTAACTATGCAATGTAACAAGTGTTCATGATCATAATGATCTCTCAATAAATTATTTTACTTCTATATGAAGGACCAAGCTTTCGAAGATGGAGGCAGCTAGAGAGGAAGTGGTACCAAGTATGGTGATATTCCGATTCTAACGCGGTCGTGATACTAAGGTTGACGCGATTATTAAAAGGTTATGGAATGCTAACGAGCAAAGGTGTAACCAGTATAATATTAGGAACGGAAGGTAGTAGCGATTACGAACTGGAAATGAATGGGTATTGAGAAGCAAAGGCTCTAATGCTAAAAGCTATAATAAGAGTCTGTGCAATAGACTTGGAAGAATTTGGAATGATCACTTAACGCGGATGAGTTTTCTCATGATAATAGATCGTATGTCAGGTATCGAGATGTCGTCTTATGAGATCTTTGAGGGAAGACAATGTCGATCTCCCTTATGTTAGGATGAAGTTGTAGAACGCAAGATGCTCGGACCCGCAGTAGTCCAAAGGACCAGGGATATAATAGATCTAATCAGAGGACGGCTGGTAGAAGCCCAAGATGGACATAAGAAGTATGCTGATTTGACAATGAAAGGACAAAGAGTATGAAGGAGGGAACCTTGTATTGTTAAAAGTATTCCCTTAAAAAGAATTGATGAGGGTTGGAAAGAAAGGAAAGTTTAAGTCCACGAATTGTTGGACCCTTGGATATATTAAGACATATTGGGAAGTTAGCGTATGAACTATCCCTACCCCCGAACATGTAGCAAGTCATAACGTGTTTCACGTATCAATGTTAAGGAAGTGTAATTCGGATGCCAGATAAATAGGGGCATATGAGCGCATAGACATGCAACCAGACGTAACCTATATGGAGGAACCAGAAAGGGTTATAGACAGAAAAAGGGACAAGTTCTTATGAGAAGGGTTATCAAACTATTTAGAGTTTGATGGAAGAACCACAATATGGGAAAATTTACTTGAGAGTTAGAAAGTGCAATGCTAAGAGAGTATCCCGATTCATTTTCTATTTGATTCCGGGACGGAATCCTTTTAAGGAGGGAAGACTGTAATAACCCCAAATTTTGGAATTTTTGAAACCCTTATGAATAGTGTTTTTTGCTGATTATGCTGAATAAGAAAATTTTTCATACCACACTATGTAGAGGTTCTTTTATTGATCTTCTGAGATATTATTAGTACTCTATGTGGTATATAAGTGTATGTAAAGATCATCAGAATCCAAATCCGAACACTTTGATTTTTCCCGAAAATCCACCAGATACCGAAAGAATTGAGTATAAGGTAACAAGATAAAAAGGATTTAAATTAAAGGATTTTAATAGAGGATCATAAAAGGAATATAATGTATTGAGAAAGGATAAGGGAACCTAAGTAATGAGATCCCGGGTATGATCCCTCAAACGATAAACGAAAACGAAAGTTAAGCGAACCGTGTAACAGATCAGCGGTCATTAGCCAAATAATTAAAAGCTAATCAAAGAGATTAGTGGGGATGATGTCATCAAACCAATGAGAAGAGGACAAAGGAGGGAGGATGACATCACATGGTGACATAAGCATGACCAAGCAAGTGTATTGTTGGTTGAATGAGAACCACACAAAAGTTACCATGGTAAAAGGAAAGAAAACAAAACAAAACAAATCAAAATCAACCAACCAACAAATCATTCCACCAAAACACAAAATTATTCCATTCTTCATCTTTGCTCTCGGCTTTTCTTCATTTTCAAGGATAAGAAAATCCAAATTCAAGCTCCAAGCATTGTTAAATCGTGAGGTAATTATCCAAGGTTCCTTGTACTTAGATATAGTTATCCTATGAATCTAAGCTCCAAATTCCTTCACAATCTCTTCCTAAAAATCATGGAAGAAGATGGTGAATAGTGTTTTTCAAGAACTAATATTTTTGTTCTTGAAGTTTTGTTTAGTTTAAGCTTGGATAAGGACTTTAAGGGTGATTCCAAGCCATTCTCTTGATTCTCCACTCTCCAAGGAAGGTATAACCCCTCCAAACCCTAACTTTATTTGAGTAATTAGGTTTAGTTTTGTTGATTTTAATTCATGGGAGGCTTGCTTGTTGTCAATGTAGAGATTAGTTAGTTTTGTGAAGTTTTGGAGTGGTAATTCTTGGATTGATGATTAATGAACTTAAGTGTAGTTAAATTCAAGTTCAAGAATAAGTATAAATTGTTAATGTTGAGTTGTTGGGGCTGTTATGATGTAGTATGGATGGAGTTTTGATTGGGTTGTGATTGTGGATTGATTGTGGGTTGAATTGGAGTGTTTTAAATTTGGGAAATCGCGTAAACATAGCCGTCGTAATGTCCGATTTACTTTAGGCTGTTTTGTTCTTAATATTAGGACCCGAGAACTCCCTGCTAGGTTTTGACCATTGCCATGAATAGATAGTTCATGTTACGAGCTTCGTTTTGTTATGTGGTTCGTTTGATTCCGATGTACGGTTTAGGAGAAACGGCCGTTTTAAGTAACGACGTTTCGCGAACGAACCATTACCCCTCGCCTTACTTTGAAACATAGGTTAAAGACATTAAAGGACTAATTGGAGTATGAAACATTTATGTAAAGTGTAATAGGCAGTTGGTAAGACACTCGTAAAAGAATCGCCTTAAAACTAGTAATGGTTAATTTATTAAAAATGGTGGAGCCGAGGGTACTCGAGCGACTTAAGTGAATCGTTAAGCGCAAAGCGAGCGTTAGAGTCTAAATTGGTTAAAGTATAGATTTATAAGTGACTTTGGTTTAATTCCAACTTATATGTTGTTTATAGGTTACCAGACTCGTCCCAAGCCATTTGTAACCCCCAGTCGCTCGGGCAAGTTTTCTACCCGTATAACTGTTGTTGTGATGTATATGTGTATATGCATGATCTTGTGATAAATGCATATTTGTTATTAGCAAATTCTTGCGATATATTGTAGCATGTGATATGGTATATATGCATGCCGGTTTCGTATTCTTGATTTATATATCTGTTGGTTCAAATGCTTATTAGTTGCATAATACCTATGCTAGAGATAAACGGTATTTGAGTATACCCTTAGTATAGGGGATCAAAAGGTGAACTTTTTCTAAAAACCGGGAGGCGAGGCTCCTGAGTATAATATATATATATATATATATATATATATGAATAGTTTCTAAAACTATTAATCGAATAAGGTTTATTCGATAACTTTATATTATTTAATGAATATTACTTGAATATTCATTCGAGGACTTATGACTCAGTTTATATTATTTAATGAATATTATTTTGAATATTCATTCAGGGGGCTTATGACTCCGTTTATTTTATTAATGAATATTAATTTGAATATTCATTCGAGGACTTATGACTCCGTTTATTTTATTAATGAATATTATTTTGAATATTCATTCGAGGGCTTATGACTCCGCTTATTTTATTAAATAATATTCTTTATTTTGTTAAAGAATAATGTTTCGATAATCAAACTTACTTTTGATTATTCAAATAAAGATAGTACTTTCGTATAAGTATATCTTTGGTTATTTAATATTCATTTCAAGTATCTTATTGGTATCTTTGCCTGATCAACAAGATATCAGGTTTATGCCAAGGTTTTCTCCTTTCCAAATTCATTGGATATTGCAACTCTGTTTATTATTTTTATAACAGAGGTTTTAAAGGAGTGTATGAATGTATATATATAGGTGTATATATATATATATCGGGACTTAATGAAGTATCTCGTAACTTCATTATTTATAATGATATTTCAAGGATTGAATCTATTCAAGTCTTATCTTGTAGTCTCATCTATGTGATGAACTTTTGAAACTGATTATAACTTGAACGGTGGTAGTTCAAGTAGTATTCAGATATAAGTATATTGGAGTATCTTGTAACTTCATCTTTTAAACTTATATCTAGTAAATGATTATCTTGTGCATATTATATGAGATCACCTTGCAACAATATTTTATACAGTTATAAACGGGAACTCTGTGTATATTATACATGTCAGAGAATTTCAAAGATTGTGAAAAGTATATATGTACATACATACTGAATATTTGGGACTTGGTCGCGGTAAGATATCAAACTTGGTTCATTTCTTCTTGACCAAGACTTTCATGAGTACTATGAGAATGCTCATATATTGTAAATCATTATACATATTATTTTGGTGGGCTTGTTGCTCACCCTTGCTTTCTTCTTTCATCACACAACATCAGCTAGACAAGATGAACAGGACCAAGCTTCCAATTCGCAAGCGGTTAGAAAATGTTCCGCAGTTTTCTGGAGGCGTTGATGCCACCGTAGCTGAGGTAGGAGCTACCAATAGGCTAGGTTTTCAACTATTGATGAACCAGACTTATGTATAATATGAATTGTAATAATGGCAAGGAATATGTAAATTATTCAGAAACCCCTTTTGAGGTGAAATGGTTTATAATTGTGGAATAAAATGACTTGTGTTCTTTTTGGTTTTCATCTCTGAGACTATAACTTGTGGTGTGTGTGTGTATATTGTGGGGTCACAGTACGCAGCAGTTGGTTGATTGATAAGGTTAAGTATTATTAAGGGAAATGGAACTCGTGACAACCCGAATCCCCGACCCCGAATTAGGGGGTGTTACATTTGCAGTTGGCAACCCCAAAGCTCTATTTACATCTTGCTCATTAAACGCAATTTATTAGCCTCCAACTGAGCAAGTTACCACCAGAGATACAGAATTGTCATTCATAACAGTCCTTGTAATAACCCCAATTTTTGGAAATTTTTGAAACCCTTATGAATAGTATTTTTGCTGAATGAGAAAACTTTGCATGCCACACTATGTAGGGGTTCTGTTATGGATATTCTAAGATCGTATTAGTATTCCATAAAGTAAATAAGTGTATGTAAAGATCGTCAGAATCCAATTCCGAACACTTTGATTTTTCTCGAAAATCCACCAGATACCGAAATAATTGAGTATAAGGTAACATGATTAAAGGGATTTAAATTCAAGGATTATAAGAGAGGATTATAAAAAGGAATATAATGTATTGAGAAAGGTTAAGGGAACCCAAGTAATAAGATCCCGGGTATGATCCCTCAAACGATCAACGAGAAAGAGAGTTAAGCGAACCGTAAAACAAATAAACGTCCAAGGGGCAAGCACATGCAAGTAACATGAGAAGGAAGCTTCTAATATAAGCTAAAACATGTGGTTAGAAGCAAGGTGACATCATCACACCACAAGAATGAGACATGCGGCAAAGTAGTGATGCAAGCAATGACATAAGCAAGTGAAAACAAGATATTTAGCCAATAATTAACCACAACCATGCATTCTTTGCACAAATATCAAGGCAAGACAAGCAAGCAAAAGCTCTCCCCCATTTCTTTCTTCTTCCATTCGGCCTTTTCAAGAAATGAAGAAATAGATTTTCAAAACTCAAGTTCTAGGCCATGGAAAATTACAAGGTTTGTTTCCTTGGATCCTATATTTCATAACTTAGTTATACCATGAGTTTAAGATCAAGATTCCATGGTTTGCATAGCTAATCCACTCATCAAAGATGATGATGAATAGTAGTGAATAGTAACTTACTTTGATTTTCTTGATTTTCATGAAAGCTTAAGGTTGATTAAGCATAGATCAAGGTTCCTAGAGGCTTGTTAGTGACTACCCACTCTCCAAGGAAGGTATAAACTCTTGAACCCTTAGTTTTAAGTTTAGTTTTTTTGGATGATAATAGTGCTTAGATGAATGGGTTTAGTTTGATGTTGATGGATGTTGGATTGTTGTTGAATTGGTGATGATTTGGTGTAGTTTAAACTTTGGAAATCGTTAGGTTATAGCCGTCGTAATGCCCGATTTTCTATAAACTGTTTTGTGATTAACTGTTGGACCCGAACACCCACTTCTATAAACTAACCACTTCCATTCTTAGATAGGTTATGTTTCAAGCTTCGTTTTGATATGTGGTTTGCTTGAATCCGATGTACGGTTTAGGAGAAACGACCATTTGAAGTAACGGTGTTTCGCGAACGAACCTTTACCCCTCGCCTTACTTTGAAACCTTCATTAAGGCCCTTAAATGACTAATTGGAGCATGAAACATTTATGTAGAGTGTGTTAGGCAGTTGATAAGACACTCGCGAAAGAATCGCCTTAAAACTCGTAATGGGTAAATTATTAAAAATGGTGGAGCCGAGGGTACTCGAGCGACTTAAGTAAATCGTTAAGCGCAAAACGAGCGTTAGAGTCTGAGTTGGTTAGAGTATAGATTTACAAGTGACTTTGGTTTAATTCCAACTTACTTGTTGCTTATAGGTTACCAGACTCGTCCCGAGCCATTTGTAATCCCCAGTCGCTCAGGCAAGTTTTCTACCCGATATACTGTTGTTGTGATGTAAATATATGTATATGCATTATCTTGTGATAGTGCATGATTGTTATTAGCAAATTTTGCGATATATTGGAGCATGCTGATATGGTATATATGCATGTCTGTTTCGTAATCTGGTTATCGATCTGTTGATTTCAATGCTTATAGTTGCATAATACCTATGCTAGAAATAAGCAAGTAGTTGCGTATACCCTTAGTATAGGGGATAAAAGGTGAACATATTTCTAAACCGGGAGTCGATGTTCCCGAGTATATTATATATATATATTTATATATATATGGATATAGTTTTTAAAACTATGGATCGAATAAGGTTTATTCGATACCTTTGTTTTACTTAATTGAATATTAATTTGAGTATTCATTCGAGGGCTTATGACTCAGTTTATTTTATTATTTGAATATTATTTGAATATTCATTCGAGGGCTTATGTCTCAGTTTATTTTATTATTTGAATATTATTTGAATATTCATTCGAGGGCTTATGACTCAGTTTATTTTATTATTTGAATATTATTTGAATATTCATTCGAGGGCTTATGACTCAGTTTATATTATTATTAAATATTACTTGGATATTCATTTGAGGATGTATGACTCCTTTATTTTATGAATATTATTTATAGTATTCATTCGAGGTATTATGACTCCGCTTATTACTTAATAATATTCTTTATTGTATTAAAGAATAAGGTGTCGATAATCAAACTTATTTTTGATTATTCAAATAAAGATATTACTTTCGTATAAGTATATCTTTGATTATTTGCTATTCATTCAAGTATAAGTTTTCCAACTTCTACCTCAATTATTCTTATGGGAATATTATTTAAATAATAATATTCAGATATTTCTTTCATATCGGGACTGATTTATTTTAATAAATCAGTATTACTCCAAACATTCTTAAAAATGTTTTCGAGTCTTCAAAATGATTTTTAAAAGTTAGAGCGGATCCCAAAACTCATTTTTATATTTAAGATCTTCCTCTCAAAGGGGATTTAAATATTCGCTCAAAACCTGGGGAATCCGGCTCAGTGGTGTATTTTATATTCGCAACGAGGTTGCTGTTTTGGTAAATGAATTGATTACTTACCCAACGTTCGGGAAGTAAGTCCATCTATTGAGTCGACATAAGCAACATGGGCTCAGTGGGCGTCCATGATAGTGTAAGTGGCTCAGTGGGAGTCCATTAAATGCATAAGTGGCTGAGTGGCAGTCCAGCATAAGGTCCTATTGTGACCAGGGTGATGACCAGTGGGGAATTCGTCCATCTACTAGTAGAAAAGGTTACTTATTGGTATCTTTGCCTGATCAGCAAGATATCAGGTTTATGCCAAAATTCTTTCCTTTCCAAATTTATTGGATATTGCAATTCTGTTCATACTTTACATGACAGAGGTTTTCAGGAAATGTATGTATATATATAGGTGTATATATATATCGGGACTTAATGAAGTATATCATAACTTCATTTTCTTCAAAATATTTCAAAGATTGAATCTATTCAAGTCTTATCTTGTAGTCTCATCAGTGTGATGAACTTTTGAAGTTAATTATAACTTGAACGGTGGTAGTTCAAGTAGTATTTGGAAAAAGATATAAGTATATTGGAGTATCTTGTAACTTCATCTTTTAAACTTATATCTAGTAAATGATTATCTTATGTATGACAAAGATTTTCAGAAAAATGTTGAGACAAGGTTAGATATATTAGATCACCTTGTAACGATATTTTTATACAGTTATAAACTGGAACTTTGTGTATATTATGCATGGAAGAGGACTTCCAAGATTTTGAAAAGTATATATGTATATATACTAAATATTTTGCGACTTCATCGCATTAAAATATCAAACTTGGTTCATTTCTTTTGACCAAGACTTTCATGAGTACTATGAGAAGGCTCATATATTGTTAATCATTATACATATTATTTTGGTGGGCTTGCTGCTCACCCTTGCTTTCTTCTTTCATCACACAACATCAGATAGGCAAGATGAACAGGACCAAGCTCCCAATTCGCGAGCGGATAGGAAACATTCCGCAGTTTCCTATAGGCGTTGATGTCGCTGTAGCTGAGGTAGAAACTACCAATAGGCTAGGCTTTCAACTTTTGATGTACCAGATTTATGTATATTTATGAATTGTAATAATGGCAAAGAAATGTAAATTTATTCAGAAAACCTTTTAAGGTGTATTGGCAGATAATTGTGGAATAAAATGACTTGTGGTTATTTTTGGATGTTCATCTCTGAGACTATAACGTGTGGTGTGTGTGTTTATTGTGGGGTCACAGTACAGAGTAGTTGAGTAATTATTAAGATTGGGTGTTATTAAGGGAAATGGAACTCGTGACAACCCGGATCCCCGACTCCGGATTTGGGGGTGTTACAGTCCTCACCACAGCTGTTATCCAAAACTCATGCAGCACATTTAGGTACAACACTGGGTTAGCAGTTAAAGCTCCTGCAAGGTAAGACTCAGACAGAAATTTTACAAACCCCTTGAAACTTTCAGGAGCTTGGTTAGCATCAGTAAAGGCGAGGTAATTAGTTCCTTTCTCTGGAATAGAGGCTCTTGCAACATTGAGTGCCATTGTTGATTGATGAGAGTGAATGGGTAAGATAATTTTTTGAGAAAGGAGTGAAAACGAGAGAGAAACCGGTTTTGGATTGAAAGGCTAGGTCACTTGAGATCTTGAAAGTTGTAAGTATGTATATGTATCGAGATGTCTGGGTATTTATAGTAAAAGCAAATAACTTGTCGAGAACTCAAAAATAGACGTTTGGAATTAGTCTATCGAGAAGTCATTTTAAGAAACGAGAAACATATCGAGAAGTCCTTTTATATTACTCTTATAGATAACTAAAAATTGACTTATCGAGATGTCAAATAAAAACCCAGTTCATCCAAAAATGGACTGAATTAATTCCAACTTTTATTTGAATAAATTCAAAATAAAATTAGAATAAATTTTCCAAAAGTATTTTACCAAAATAATTTATTAAATTAAATTATTTTAGTTATGAGTTATTGATAAGTCTAAAAATTATACTTGTAGAGAACTCTATGAATTATCACAACTAGAGAACTCTACAAGGACTTATCGATAAGTCATAATAAAGCTTATCGAGAAGTCACTCGAGAAGTCAGTAAATTGACTTGTCAAGAACTCACTCGAGAAGTCTTAAAATGACTTGTCGATAAGTCAGTTAGACTTATCGAGAACTCAGTTCTCTATATACTTTTGAACAACTCAATTCTGACTTGTGTTAATTTTACATATTAAGGATGTAAATTTACAACTAAGCAGTTTACTTAGAATTTAAAAAATTCCAAGCTAAAATTTTTTATTTTGAAAAATAAATATGCAGAGATTTCTGAAATATTTATAATTCATATTTGAGTTAATTTCTAATTAAATAAATTTAATTATGATTTACTAGAAATTAATCTGCTGCAACATATTAGCTGAGTTCTTGCCTTAGGATGAAGAATTAAGCATTCCAATTTCACCTACAAGTCTAGTGAAAGTTGCTTCATCCAAAGGTTTATTAAAAATGTTAGCTAATTATTTTTCTGTTGGAACAAAAATGAGCTCAATGGTACCATCTGTAGCATGTTCTCTAATAAAATGGTACCTTACATCAATGTGCTTTGTTCTAGAATGATTAACTGAATTAGCCACTATAGATATAGCACTAGTATTGTCACACATGATAGGAATTTTGTGTAACACTAGGCCATAATCCATTAGCTGATTTCTAATCCAAAGCACTTGAGCACAACAACTTCATGCAGGTATGTATTCAGCCTCTGTTGTAGATGTTGATACAGATTGTTGTTTCTTGCTATACCAGGATACAAGTCTTTGACCAAGAAATTGACAACTTTCACTAGTACTCTTTCTGTCCACCCTGCATCCAGTAAAATCTGCATCTGTGTAGCCAACAGCTTCAAAACCAGTTCCCTTAGGATACCATAATCCCAAGTTTGGAGTCCCCTTCAAATATCTGAAAATCCTCTTTACAACCATCAAATGTGATTCTTTTGGATTGGCTTGAAATCTTGTACATAGACATGTTGCAAACATGAGGCCTGATCTACTTGCTGTTAAGTAAAGCAATGATCAAATCATTCCTCTATAGCTTGAAATATCCACTCTTGCCTTTTCTTATCTTCGTCTAACTTTGTTGATGTAGATATAGGTGTGGAAGCAGGTGACCAATCAACCATACCAAACTTTTTCAATAAGTCCTTGATATACTTAGTTTGGCTGATGAAGATCCCATCACTTCTTTGACTGACTTGTAGTCCAAGAAAGTAACTTAATTCCCCCATCATACTCATTTCATATTCACTCTGCATAAGCTTAGAAAATCTTTGGCAAAACTTTTCATTTGTAGATCCATAGATGATATCATCCACATAGATCTGAACTAGGATCATATCTTCACCATATTTCTTGTAGAAGAGAGTCTTGTCTATAGTAGCACTAGTAAAACCATGTCTCAGTAGAAATTCTGACAATGTATCATACCAAGCTCTAGGTGTCTGCTTTAGTCCATATAAAGCCTTGAGTAATTACAACATAAAATTTGGAAATTCTGGATCTTCAAAGCCAGGTGGCTGTTGTACATAAACTTCTTCTTCTAACTCACCATTTAGGAAGGCACTCTTTACATCCATTTGATACACTTTAAAAATTTGAATGTAAAGCAAATGCTAGAAAAATCCTTATTGCTTCAAGTCTTGCAACTGGAGCAAAAGTTTCATCATAATCAATTCCTTCTTCTTGTGAGTAGCCTTTTGCAACCAACCTTGCCTTGTTTCTGGTGACTATACCATTTTCATCCATCTTGTTCCTGAACACCCATTTTGTTCCAATAATGCTTCTATTCTTTGGTGCAGGAACTAACTCCCAAACTTTGTTCCTTTCAAACTGATTAAGCTCCTCTTGCATTGCAGATATCCAATCAGGATCCATTAGAGCTTCTTCAGTTTTCTTGGGTTCTATTTGAGACAGAAAGCATGCATGTAGGCACTCATTAGCAGTTGCACTTCTAGTTTTCACACCAGCAGTAGGTTCACCAATAATTGCTTCTCTAGTGTGACTCTTATCCCATTTTCTTGTATGAGTTTGTTGACTTGTTCCTTCATCATTTCCTTCATTATTGGTATGACTGCTAGATCCTTCTTCTCTTTCTCCCCCTGAGTTTGTGCTATCAAATTCAGGTGTTTGAGATGAGCTTTCGCTCTCATGATTTTCCTGTTCAGTAGTCTCTTCATTTATCATCTGTTGTGCATCAATTTCCTCTTATCCATCAGAATCACTATCAATGTTGAGGTTTTCAAATGCAAGGGCTTCAGCTTCATTTTCATCAAGACATTCCAAGGCCGGACACTTGTCATCATCAAAAGTCACATTTGTGCTTTCCATAATCTTCTTTTGATCTATCACATAGACCTTGTAGGCAGTTCTCTCCAATGAATATCCCAGAAAAATTGTTTCAAAAACTTTTGAGTCAAATTTTCCCACATATTCAGAGTTGTCTTTCAAAATGTAACACTTGCTTCCAAACACATGAAGATGCTTTACAGTAGGCTTTCTCTTAGACATGATTGAGTATGGTGATTTCCCATGTGCCTTGTTAATGAGATATCTGTTCTGAGTGTAAATTACAGTGTTAACAGCCTCTTCCCAGAAACTTGTTGGCAACTTGGCATCTTGTAGCATTGTTCTAGCAGCTTCAACTAATGTTCCGTTCTTCCTTTCAACTATTCCATTTTGTTGAGGTGTTTTAGCTGCTAAAAATTCTTGAACAACGCCTTTGGTTTTACAGAATTCATTCAATGTTGCATTCCAAGATTCTGTTCCATTATCACTTCTCAATCTTTTTACGCAATTATGATCTTCATCATGTTTTTCTATCTTCTTTATGTGCTCAATAATGATGTGTGGAGTTTCATCTTTAGAGTGCATGAACTCTACCCAAGTGTATCTTGAGAAATCATCCACCATCACAAGTGCATATTTGTTTCTTGAAATAGATAAGACATTTACTGGTCCAAACAAGTCAATGTGAATAAGTTGCAATGGTGCACTTATAGAATTCACAGTTTTTGACTTGTGACTTGATCTTTTCATTTTTTCTTTCTGAAAAGCTTCACAAATTTAAACTCGAGCAAACTTCCAATTTAGGCATGTCTCTTACCAACTCCTTTTTGACCAAGGTGTTAATTGCCTTGAAATTTAAGTGAGACAACCATAGCTTGCTTTGTTCTTCTGATGCCTTGGTGTAGAAGCAACAAATTTCATCCTTATTTGTTGAGTCCAAGTCTACAACAAACAAGCTTCCTTTCCTTGCTCCTTTCAGAGCAACTTCACCAGTTTTCTTGCTGATAAAAGTGCATTCTTCTTTGTTGAATAAGACTTCAAAACCTTTTTCTGCAAATTGGCTAACACTGAGAAGATTCACTTCAAAACCAGCTACCAGTAATACATCATCAATGACAACATTTTCAAAAATAATCTTGCCATATCCCATTGTGAATCCTTTGATGTTATCTCCAAAGGTCACCAAAGGGCCAGCCTTCTCCTTAAACTGTGATAGCAGGGCCTTATCACCTGTCATATGTCTGGAACACCCACTGTCAATGATCTATATGACCTTCTTCACTTTGCCATGTGATTTTGATGAGGATGATTCTCCTTGATACAAGGCCATTAAAGCATAATTTCCAACTTCCTCATCTTCATCATTATCAGAATCATCCCAACTTTTTCCCCTCTGCAATATAAGCTTTGCTTTGCTGTTTCTTCAGAAGAGCTTCATACTTTGCTTCCAGTTCAAGATAAGCTTTGTCCTTCTTTTCTTTCTTGAGTTAACTGCATTTTGTATCAAAATGGCCTAGTTCATCACAGTTGAAGCACCTTATCTTTGATCTTTCAACAGATCCAGTTTTGTAACCATTTTTGCTATCAGATGTGTACTTCCCTTTTCCTTTCTAGCTGCTGTATTTGTTGAAAGGTTGTCCTTTACCCTTGAAGAATCTTGGCTTCTTTACTCTAATGTTAGAGAACTTTCTTGCCATATAGGCTATTGACTGATCGAGCTCATCAAGTTTATCCAAGGTGTAGAATTCATCTTCTTCCAGTTCCAGAATGTCCTGTTCTTGTGAATCATTTGTTCTTTGCTCACTTGTTGAGGCAACTGGAGTTTAAGATCTTGGCTCATTATTAGAGATCTGGCTTTCACTGACAATTAGAGTACTTGAACCATCTACAACATGCCCTTGTCCAGTTCTTAATGATTTTCTTTGAATCATTTTTAATACATAAGTTTTCAAGATTCCATAAAGAACTTCCAGTGTTATTCTGCTTAGATCTCTCCCTTCTCTAATTGCTGAGATTTTCTGTTCCAAATGATAGGGGAGTGTGAGAAAAAACTTCAAGTTCACCTCTTCAGCTTCATAGTATTTGTCATGGAGCTGCAAGTCATTTATCAACTTATTGAACCTTTCAAACACATCAGTGATACTTTCTTTTGGCTTGGCCATGAAACCCTCATATTGTGTAATCAGTATCCTTCTTTGATTAGATCTAACTTCCACAGTTCCCTCACAGAGTATTTCAATCTTTTCCAGACTTGCTTGGCAGTGTCACAGTTGACGATGTTGTTGTACATTACATTGTCAAGTGACTCTATCAATATCAGTTGCAAGCCACTATCCAGGGAAACTTTCACTTTTTCAGGCTCAGTGTACTCAGAAGGGTCTTTTGGAGCATAATGAGCTGGAGTGACCATATCACCATCTGTTGATTCTTCAACTCTAACCATAGGAGTGAAGGGCCCATTTTTGAGAATATGAATATAGAGTGGATTGGCCATTCTGATAAATAGTGTAAGTCAAATGTCATAGGCCTATTTGTATATTCGAGGATTCAACTCAACTCAAATAAGAATGTAATAAGTAAATAGTGGATCTACCGTCAAAGAGATCTCACAAAGTAATATTTGTCAAAGGATTCAGAAACAAGGTTCATCTACAGACTTGAGGAATTAATTCACTGGAAGAAGTTCAAGAAATTGATCATGCCTCAGTGATATAAATCAAGAGTGTGGATTTAATCAAGTGACAGAGATCTCGTCAGGGTATCAGATAATTACAAGGATTTAATCTGAAGAAAATCAAAGTGTCAAAGTCAAGACATGAAGAAACGTCACGGAAGTTAGTCACTCATGAACCAGACAGTACATCGAGTGTCAACATTGAAGTGGTGGAATTGATTCATAATTGATAGTGATTTTCAGAAGATTTTCAGAAGAATGGTTGTTGCTCAAGATTAGTATTAATTCTCTATTAATTAATTAAGTCATATAATTTAATTAAGAAAATAAATTATATCTGCAAAGATTAATTTATTGATTAATTGAATTTATTGATTAATTAATTCTGAATTAATATTAAGGTTTTTCAGAATTTTAATTGGATTAAAATCTGCATTAAATCAGCAAGACAATTGAAAATGAACTAGCATGACAATCAGGATTGTCATACCGATTGTCATGCCAGGCCATTTTCAATAGTCTCACCGAAAGTTACACTGGGAGGAGATTGTCTTGCTAGTTCATTCTGATAGTCTTGCTAGTTCATTTGATTGTCATACCGAAAGTCTTGCTAGCTGTTGAGATTGTCTTGCTAGTTCAAAGGATAGTCTCACCGAAAGTCCTACCAGCTATGGGATTGTCATTCCAGTTCATTCCATTCCGTCGATTGATTAAAAAGACAGAAGCAGCCATTCAAGAATTAACAATTCAACAGAAAAGAAGTCAAGAACATACAGAGAGAAAAAGCAGCCAAATATTTCATCTTATCTGCTAATTCAAGATCACAATTTCTAGTTTGTAATGTTAAATCCAATCAACTAGAAATCATTCTCTTGTTCTTGTGTAACAATCTAGCGGATCAAAATCCCTAGAACTTAATCTCAAATCACGTTTAGCATTTGATTCTAATTATTACAAAAATAGAAAAAGTTCATGTCAAATTTATTCTAAATTTGTGATAATTAATTTGAGATTAATTCCTTGTAATCGATACAGTTGTTGTAACACCTTTCAAGTTTAATAATATTTTTATTTAACTTGAATTTTGTTTCACATTTTTTATTCCGCATTTAATTCGATTATTCGGTACTGTTTGTATTCAACCCCCCTTCTACAAACACATTGGGACCTAACAAATAGCAATATTTTCTTTTTCCAAAGAGTGTAGTTAGCTTTATCAAATGTAGGAATTTTGATGCTACTGATTTTCTGTGTATTCATTCTTTCAAGATCTTGAATCTGTTTACTTTCAGATTTTGCTCTGACATCACTTGTTAGGTAATGAATTAGACACAGAGGGAGGTGACTGTGTTTTTAAGTTTTTATGCTTTTCTTGAACTATTCTGGTTGTGAACAAAGTAAATCAATTGTTGTAGTGAAATGTGTTCATGCAGAAATTAAACATGCTATAATGAAGAACACAGATCTTTCAGAACTCAGTTAATTTTATATTAAAATTAAGAATGTTTTGCTACAAAATTTCTAGGCTCTTTGGTGATAAAGAGCTTAGCTTCTTCCTTGAGAGAATACAAGAGTTCCCTGATCTAAATTATTTTTACTAACAAAGGACAGGTGTTAACTTTATAATTTAGTTAACTGCTGGTTTACACAGTGTATAATAAGACATCCTGTAACTTTAGTAAATTGTCACTTGTCATTTCCATTTAAGGAAAAGTATATCTTCCATTTTTTCTTAGCATATCTTTTCATACTGTGTTAACTTTGATCTTCCTTTGTCAGTTAATCTTCACCCTTGATCTTGCACACTCTTCAAGCTGCTTTTTGTAGACTTGTCAATCTAGCTGGTTGGATTGTTTGTTGATTATAAATCTTGGATATTGAACTGGAACACAATTTTGTGTTGTGTATATGTTATGTACTTGATGATTACTTGAACAAAATACCTTAGTATATTTTACTTAGTGAAATAATGTAGCACTCGACGGATAAGATTTATAGTCCCGACGGATGACTCATAATAGTCCCGACGGATGATGTCTTATTATCCATCGAGTGCGCAACTTATGTAACAATAAGTCTGTAGCACATTTATGTATTCACCATTGTGTAGATTCTGTAAGTAGTATTCAAGTCATGTTGACTTTAACTAGATATGCAGAATAGGTTGATTAATTGTACATAGATGATGTCCTATAATTCTGCATAAGTGAAATGAAGTCAAGTGCCAGTTTGCTACCCGACGGATAACCTACAATGAAGTCGACGGATGATCAAATAGACAACCCGACGGATGATCAATATCTCGACGGATGATCATGAACCCGACAGATAAAGAATTCAAATATCAGTTGACAGTGAAAACACAGTCACATGCATCGAGTGGATGCAAATGGAATGTGGTAGCCTATTCAACTGGGTTTTCGAGAACATAGAAGCACTTCCATTTTCATGCTATTATGAAGATATTCAAAGATGCTGGAATAGAGTAATGAAGTAGCATTGTAATAGATTAGATAGTTTTTGTTTTTATTATCTTGTCTTATTACTTTGTAATCTTGGTGATATATAAACCAAGAAGTAGCAAATAGAAAAAAAAATCTGAGAGACAACAAGAGAAACATTTGTAAGCATAATTCTTAGCATTTCTCTGTATTCTCAGCAGTTCAATATTTGTAAGCAGTTGTAAGCATTTCTGCACACAGGGTTCTCTCGATATATAATATATATCTCTGGTGGAATCATTCAAATCCACCAGAAAGTTTTTAAAGACTCTTGTTTTTAATTACTTGTGTTTTGATTCACTTAAGTTTTATTCCGCATTGTGCTAATCAATACAGTTATATTTATATTTGAGTTAGAACATTTTATTTCAAGAAAAAGTTTCAAGAATTTCATTCAACCCCCCCTTTCTGTAATTCTTGTCATATTGTTAAGGGACTAACAATTGGTATCAGAGCAAGCTCTTAACTTACAAAAAGTTTAAAGATCAAAACAGTACAGCAAGATGAACAAGAAGGATGTTGGAGTCAAGATCCCTTTTCTGGATAAAGATAATTACCATCATTGGAAGATAAAGATGCATCTTCATATGCTTTCTCAAGATGAGGCATATGTGGACTGTATAGAAAGAGGCCCTCATGTTCCAATGAGAGCTGCAACAGGAAACGAGCCATCAGTCCCCAAGCCAAGGCATGAATGGTCTGATCCTGACATTGAACAAGTCAAGAAGGATAAAAAGGCCATGAATATCATGTTTAATGGAGTTGATGAAGATATGTTTGACAATATTATCAACTACAAAATTGCCAAGGAAGTTTGGGATATAATATAGATCATCTGTGATGGCATTGAGCAAGTTAGAGAAAACAAGATGCAGCTCCTGATTCAGCAATATGAGCATTTCCATAATGAAGAAAGTGAGTCTCTCACTAATATCTTTAGTAGGTTTCAGAAACTACTAAATGCCCTAAAGTTGCATGGAAGGGTCTATCAAACTAAAGATTCCAATCTGAAATTCCTTAGATCTCTTCCAAAGGAATGGAAACCAATGACAGTCTCATTAAGAAACTCACAAGATTATAAGGAGTTTACTTTGGAGAGACTGTATGGCATCTTGAAAACCTATGAGCTTGAAATAGAGCAGGATGAAAGGATGGAGAGAGGAAAGAAGAAAGGAGGATCCATTGCACTAGCTGCTGAGTTGGAAAAGGAGAAGGAAATGAAGATGGAAGTTGTTGAATCAACTTCAAGGGTCTGTGAGAACAAGGGCAAGGGGTTTGCAATAGAAAGTGAAGATTCATTGAGCCAAGATGACATGGAGGACATTGATGAGCACCTAGCTTTTCTTTCCAAGAGATTTTCCAAGCTCAAGTTCAAGAAGAACTTTGGAGCAGCCAAGCCAAATAGAAACATGGTGGATAAATCAAAATTCAAATATTTCAAATGTGGCTTGGCAGGGCATTTTGCCAGTGAGTGTAGGAAGTCAGATTCCAGTAAGAAAAAGTTTGAGTCTGTGGATTATAAGAAAAAATACTTTGATCTACTCAAGCAAAAGGAAAGGGCTTTTATTACACAAGAAAATGACTGGGAAGCAGATGGTCTTGATGAAGATGAAGATGTCAGTTATGTTAATCTAGCCCTAATGGCCAAGTCTGATGAGACAGAAACAAGTTCCTCAAACAATTAGGTAATTATTACAAACCTTGCACACTTATCTAAAGCTGAGTGTAACGATGCCATTAATGACATGTCTACAGAGTTATATCATTTGCATGTTACACTTAAGTCTCTTACTAAAGAAAATGCTAAAATCAAAGAAAATAATTTGTTTTTGAGTGAGAGGAATAATATGCTTGAGTCTCAGTTTATTAATATTGAGAAATTAAAAATTGAGTGTAAGATTGCCAAGGAGGAATTAACTGAGTCCTTAAAAAAGGAAGAAATTTTGAAGAAGCAACTCGAGCGTGAACAAGAGGTGATTAAGGCATGGAAAACATCAAGGGATGTCCATGCTCAAATCACCAAAGTTCAAGGAATCGAGTCCTTCTGTGATGAAGCCTGGAAAAAGAACAAAGAGAAACTAGAATCTAATTAGGTAGATGGACTGCTAACAGATGTAGACTCGACGAATGATGAGGATCATCCGTCGGATAACAAAAAGTGTTATCCGTTGAATGATGAAAATCATCATCCGTCGGCTGTGAGCAAGCCCATCAGTAAAGCCAAACTAGTTAAGCTGAATGAGAAGTATGGGTCTGTTTCCAAGAACTTTGTTTCAGGAGAGTCGAGTCAAGTTAAGAAAGGGAAAAAAGGCTAATGTTGGTCACATGACTGTCAAACAGTTAAGTGACAGACTTGAAAAGATTGAGGTAAAAACAGAGACTAAAAGGAAAAATAATAGGAATGGTAAAGTAGGGATTAACAAACACAATAACTACATACCTGATAAATATGCTCCTAGAAAAATCTGTGTCAAGTGTGGTAGTGTAAATCATCTGTCTGTTAATTGCAAATCTGCCATGCCTACTTCCATGTCTGTGCAACCTCAATTTCCTATCATGAATGCCATGCCTCCCATGCCTGTTAATGCTATGTCTACACAGAACATGAATGCACAGTTTGCTAATATGCCATTTGCACATAATCCTTATTATGCTGCATATAGTATGCCACAAATTCCATTTAGCATGCCTTACTGGAATAACATGTTTACACATAGCATGCCATTTCCTGTTAGTCATAATATGCATGACAATTCTGTTGCAATGAATGGTTTCTAAGGCCCAAATTAAATGACTAAGGATGAATCTGAAATCCCTAAGCCAAATGAGATAAAGCCTAAGAAACAGAAAAAGAAAGCTAACAAGGCAGGACCCAAGGAAACTTGGGTACCAAAATCAACTTGATTTGATTTTGATGTGTGTAGGGAAATAGAAAGAATCTTTGGTACTTGGATAGTGGTTGTTCAAGACACATGACTGGTGATTCTACCCCGCTCACAGAGTTTAAGGAGAGAGTTGGCCCAAGTATTACTTTTGGAGATGACAACAAGGGTTAAACTGTGGGATATGGCTTGATTTCAAAGGACAATGTCATCATTGAGGAGGTTGCTTTAGTGGATGGTCTCAAACAAAATCTGTTGAGTATCAGCCAGTTTTGTGATAAAGGCAATTCAGTAACCTTCAACTCAGAAGCCTGTGTTGTAACTAATAAAAGAAGCAACAAAGTGGTTCTCACTGGTGTGAGAAAAGGAAATGTGTACCTAGCTGATTTCAACTCATCTAATACAGAATCTGTAACTTGTCTTCTTAGTAAAGCAAGTCAGGATGAAAGTTGGCTAGATGTTTCAATTGATGAGCCTTCAACGGATGCTCCTTTTCTTTCTTCAACGGATGACTTTTAGAATCATTTGCCTGTTTCAATTGATGAGCCTTCAACGGATGCTCCTTTTCTTTCTTCAACGGATGACTTTCATCATCCGTTGATTCCACATCCGTTGACAGTCCATCAATTAATTCTATTTCCTTTTTGTTTTTTCTTCCAGGCATTCTCACAGAGTGATTAAATTCCTTGAACCTTGACAATTTGAGCATTAACATCCCTAGATGTTTTCTAGGCCTTGATTACCTCTTTCTCATGTTCTAATTGTCTAGAAAGAACTTCTACTTTCTTAACAGACTCTTCTAGTTCACTCTCAACAGATAAGCATTTGATTTTAATCTTTTCAAGCTCAATCACCTTACCCTCTAACACAACATTCCTATCACTTAAAAACAAATTATTCTCTTTAATTCTTGTGTTCTCTTTAGCCAGTGATTTAAGGGAAACACGTACATGATATAATTCATTGGACATATCATTTATAGCTTCATTGCATTCATTTTTAGAAAGCTGAGAGAGATCAGTAGTAATTACCTGGTTGCTTAATGAACTAGTTTCATTTTCATCAGAATTAGCCATCAGTAGGAAATGTGTACCTAGCTGAGTTTTCAGCAGCAAGGACTCCACAGCAGAATGGAGTAGTGGAAAGGAAGAATAGATCACTCATTGAAGCTGTAAGGACAATGCTTGAAGAATCAAAATTACCAACATATTTTTGGGCTGAAGCTGTAAATACTGCATGCTACAGTCAAAATATTTCTCTGGTTAATCAAGCAAGATGCATGACTCCCTATCAATTATTCAAGAACAAGAAGCCAACTCTTAACTTTCTTCATGTCTTTGGCTGTAAATGCTATATTCTGAGAAATCAAACTGATCAAAATGGGAAGTTTGATGTTAAAGCAGATGAAGGAATTTTTGTTGGATATGTTGTTGGTAAAGCATATAGAGTCTACAATCTAAGAACCAACATTGTTGTGGAATCAATACATGTTGTGTTTGATGATAAAAAGATTGAAGGACTGAAAGATGGTTAGTGATGACAGTGATGATGAAAGTGATCAAGAAATAGTGTCTAAGGATAATGCAGATAAATCTACTACCAATGAAGCACAAAACTCAACATCTGTCGAGTTGCATAATGCTTCATCCGTCGGGAGGCAATCTGTGTTATCCGTCGAGAGATAACCAGCTTCATCCGTCGGTACTCAAAATTCACCATCCGTCGGGTTATCAAAAGGAGCAGGAAGTCAAGATAGATCACCTATATAAAGTTCCCCTTTCTCAAATCAACGATCCACAAACTCAGGGGGAGTTTCTAACAATCAAAACTCAATCACACATCAAGAAAATAATGAGGTTTCTTCATCTAGAGCGAATCTACCTCAACAAAGGAAATGGACAAAAGATCACCCCTTTGAGCTTATCATTGGTGATGTTTCTTCTAGAGTTCAAACAAGAAGAGCAACTCAGGAAGAATGTCTATACAGCAGCTTTCTTTCCAAGGAAGAACCAAAGAAGGTAGAAGAAGCTTTGTTGGATCCTGATTGGATTTTAACTATGCAGAAGGAGCTAAACCAATTTGAAAGGCGGCTTCGTGCCGCACTGTAGTGATCCAATATGTGGTTCCGCACGTTCCACCACTTCTTCGTTCATTTCCAATACTAATCGTGAAACACCATGAGCAGCAGGTAATGTATGGAAGCTGGTGCCCAAGCCTAAAGGAAAGAATCCAATAGACACCAAGTGGGTATTCAAAAACAAGATGGATAAAAATGGCATAGTTGTCAGGAATAAAGCTAGATTGGTTGCCAAAGGCTACTGTCAACAAGAAGGAATAGATTTTGATGAAACATTTGCTCCTATTGCAAGACTTGAAGCCATCAGAATCTTCTTAGCCTATGCAGCTCATGCCAATTTCAAAGTCTATCAAATGGATGTCAAAAGTGTCTTTCTGAATGGAGATTTGGAGGAAGAAGTTTATGTCAGTCAACCTCCTGGTTTTGAAGATCCAAATTTTCCAGAACATGTCTATTACCTTCTGAAAGCACTTTATGGACTGAAGCAAGCACCTAGAGCCTGGTATGACACTTTGTCAAAGTTCGTTTTGGAAAATCACTTCACAAGAGGTATTGTAGATAAAACTTTATTTTTCATAAATGTTAATGGCTCTAGTATACTTGTTCAAATTTATGTAGATGATATTATTTTTGGCTCTACAGATGAGAAACTTTGCAAAAAGATTGCCAAATTGATGCAAAGTAAGTATGAAATGAGTATGATGGGAGAACTAACTTACTTTCTTGGTTTACAAGTTAAGCAATTTAGTGATGGAATATTCAGTAGTCAAACTAAATATATTTTTGATCTTTTAAAGAAGTTTGATCTAATGGATTGCACATCTGCAAAAACTCCCATGGCCACTGCAACTAAGCTTGAATTAAACACTACTGAAAAGTCTGTGGATATTTCAAGTTATAGAGGCATGGTTGGCTCACTTCTGTACTTAACAACTAGTAGGCCAGATATAATATTTGCTACATGTTTATGTGCTAGATTTCAGGCTGATCCTAGAGAATCTCACTTAATAGCTATCAAGAGAATTTTCAGATATCTCAAGGGAACACCAAACCTTGGCATTTGGTACCCTAGAGATTCTGGTTTTGATCTAACTGGTTATTCAGATACAGATTATGCAGGTTGTAGAATTGATAGAAATAGTACAACAAGAACCTGTCAATTTCTAGGAAACAAGCTTGTGTCCTGGTTCAGTAAAAAGCAAAATTCAGTTTCTACTTCTACAATTGAAGCTAAATATATTGTTGTTGGCAGTTGCTGTGCACAGATTTTATGGATGAGAAATTAATTGCTAGACTATGGTTTGCAAGTTGAGAGGATTCCTATTTTATGTGATAACACAAGTGCAATTGCCATCACTGAAAATCCAGTACAACATTCAAGGACAAAGCACATAGATATCAAGTACCATTTCATAAGGGAACATATAATGAATGGTACTGTGGAACTACATTTTGTTCCCAGTGAGAAGCACCTTGCAGATATCTTTACCAAGCCACTGGATGAATCCACCTTTTCAAGGTTGGTAAGTGAGTTAGGTATGCTTAATTATTCTTAAATCTATCTGAGTTAATTTGCAAGTTGAAATGCAGCCAGAAATTTAATTGATTTTTCAATCTTGGATGAAATTTTGGCTAAGTCAGAGTTTACATCTCGACGGATGACCCTTATCCATCGAGTTTGGTCATCCGTCGAAATACAATTTGCTAATAAAAATCAATTACTTTTCTGGAATATTTTATGTCTCGACGGATAACAGTTTATCCTCATCCATCGAATTGTCTTAATCTCAGCCGTTAATTCCCTGTACATTATCCATCGAGTATAATTACAGTTTGTAAGCATAACACGACAGATAATGAGTGGAATTTTTACAGTTTATTTTTAAACGGCTATTTTAGGCAATTTCTATTGGTTATTTTATCTTACTTTATTATTTTTATCAGTTATTTTTGAGATAGTATAAAAGCTTATTTCATTGCAATTGCTTTTCTTTTATCATTCTCAATTCAACTGCTCTAATTTCATTCTCTCTCAAAGCACTTACTATCTTTCTCTTCAAGCTCTTATTCTCTAACAATGGCACCTGTTGTAAAGATTATGTCTCAAACTGGGTTCATTTATGAGAAGAACAATTTCACTGCATTAGTGAACAAGGGTATTCAGCAATCGGATGACTATCACAAGATGATGGACTT